>NW_010418124.1:98640-112246 GCF_000710305.1 Buceros rhinoceros silvestris | reverse complement strand
AAAGGTGGGCACCCCTAGAGGGTAAATCCTGCATATGAAGGTAGTTACCAGTGCAGACCAAACAGGAAACACAGTTAATAAAAGCAGCCTGTCTTGGTTTGTGAATTGATGTTGTGAAGCGTTCCTGCTATCAACGGAGCAGCTTGGATGATTGCTCTTCCTCTCAGTAAGTATCTGCAGAACCCTTAGCTGAGACAGTTCCCACTGACAGCTCTGATGGACAGCTAGTGACCAGGCACACTTACTCAGCAGGGATTCTGGTCTTGCATAGAAGACACTTCTTTAAAAAAGAGCAACCCCAGCTGAGAAGAGAACAACAAATAGCTCGTTCCTCAGCCAGTGAGGGCATTCGTATAAAGAATGGCATCTCTAAAACATGAGACCAGGCAAGAATTACCTAACATGAACATAACTGAATAGCACGACGCACTTGGAATGAAGTGAAACTTCCTTCTCACTCAGTTTTTGCAGTGTTGTACCAGATTCAGTCGCTGCTTCGTTCTTCAGAGCTGTGGTTTCCTCGGCCCCTGGGTAATCAGTTGTATGCTGCAGCAGCTCCTTCCTGCAGTCCTTTGGGTACTTTTCTCCAATCTTCTGTTGGTTCAGGCAGCTCAGTGCTTCACAAGAAGCTCTTCCACTTCAGTGCTATTATTTCTCTCTACAAAGAGAAATTTGAAATATTCTGGAAAGAAAAGAGGCTGCTAAGAAATTCGTTCAGATAAACGCTTTGAGGTGTTGACAGAAAGTCGTTTTATGAAAAGCAAAACAAAGCAGTGACTTGTGCCCTGGTTGTCAGTAGCTGAAGAACTAGAATTTGCCTCCTTTTAGAACCATGGGTTTTTTGTTTGTTTGTTTGGCTGGCTTTTTGTTTGGTTTTGGTTTTTATTAGTGGCAAAGGTAATATCTCTCACTGTTAGACAAGCCTTAGGAAGAGAAGGCATGAATCACCTGCATGACCCTGAGATTAGAGCTCCACAGCAGTGACTGCTCCAGGAGCACAGACATGGAGGAGTGCTCCCAACCTCTGCTCAGATGTTTTAGCCAACGCTCCCCATTTCCCACATTTACCAAAGACCGAATATTTTATTTTCTAGGCCAAGACAACAGGACATGATTATCAGGCAGATATTTGATAAATAATTAAAAAAATCAAACAGTCACGGGCATGTAGAAATTATCTGGGCTCTGCTGGACTCAATCTGGAGTAAGCAGAGATGAGAGTTGTGTCAGGAAGACAACACTTCGGGTGACCCTCTGGAATGTGAGACCTCACAGCCGGTACTGTAAGTACTAGCAGTAACTATGCAGCACCTGCCAGAAAATGCTCATTTTCTGAAGTCCACCACTGAAGTGATTTGCAGATTAATCATTTATTAATTTTCTACATGTATTCTTTTCCTGCAATTAACAGTGTAAGCTGAGGAAATTACCAGCCACATGCCCATGAACACTCCGGGACCTCTACCTCCTAGCAGCCAATACACACAAAACAGAGTCACTGGAGAAGCACCAAGTTGCCTCTTACAAGCCACCTTCTCCCAGGGCCTGAGAGCATTTCAGTTATCACTGAAAGGTGCAGAGAACTCCGAAGTCCACACGTATGTTGTTGTTACTGTGTGATTCTTCTCTCGTTTTTGTGTTGTTCTAAGAGATACAGTCTGGGTTTGACTTTGAGAATGCGTACCTGGTCAAGGATGTAAAAGAAATGTAGATGCTGGGAAAAATAAGTTCCCTAAAAGTAGAGCTGAAGACCAAAGAGGTCTGGCATTTGCTTTTGGCAGCCCTGCCTCTGCTGGCATATGATGCCAGCAAACATGCTGCTGTGTTTCAGAAATGATCACCACACACCGATCAAAGCTCCCTTGCTCATTAAAATCCCTGTGTTCCCGACTATTTATTGTGCAAGCTGCTGGGTTTGGCTGGAGTAGAGTTGATTTTATTCATAGCAGTTAGTATGGGGCTATATTTTGGATTTCTGCTGGAAACAGTCACTCAGTCACTTGGTAACTCAGGGATGTTTTTGTTATTACTGAGCAGCTTGCACAGAGGCAAGGTCTTTTCTGCGCCTCACACCACCCTGCCAGCGAGTAGGCTGGGGGTGCATGAAGATGTGGGAGAAGAAACAGCCAAGACAGCTGACCCCAACTGACCAAAGGAATATTCTGTACCACATGATGTCATGCTCAGCGATAAAACTAGGGGCAACATCAGCCAGGGGTCCACTGCCCAGGGACTGGCTGGGCAATCGGTTGATGGTGAGCAATTTGTCTTTCCTGGGTTTTATTTTTTTCTCTTTGTTATTTTCCTTTTCGTTACAATTATCTGTTATCATTATTCTTATTACTGCTACTAGTTTATTTTATTTCAGTTGGTGAGCTCTTCTTCTCTCAACCTATGAGTTCTCTCACTTTACCCTTCCACTCCCATTTGGGGCAGAGAGTGAGCGAGAGGCTGTGTGGTGCTTGGTTAACAGCTGGGGTTAAACCACAACAGTTCTTTTTTGGAGCCCAGTGTGGGGCTCAAATGGTTCAAGATAGCGACATGTTTGATTGGAATGTGCTCGATCAAATTTACAGCTGTTACTGCTGTTTAGCTATTAATCAGCAGCCTCCTGTGCTTGCCAAGGGGTTTGCTTGCCTTACTGTGTCTCAGAGTCCAGTGCTCGTTAGTGGCTGCTTTTTGCTGTCGCTGCCAGCTGAAGTGCTGTTCTGTTTATCACCCTACTCTGCTGTGCCTGGGCACATTCTGATAACAGCAATGGGGATGTGCCTGGGCTGGCAGATGGCCAAGGCATCACTGATGGTACTGTGCCACTGTACTGGACAGGCCGGGGCACCAGCGTGAACTTGAGTCAAAGGGACTGTGACCTGTGGATGAGTCCACATAGGAGCAGGACACTCCGAAGCACATGTGGCTGTGAGTAAGTCCGCACCAGAGCAGGTACTCCTCGAAGTGTCTGAGGCTGTGGTCATGCCTTTGGGGCAGCAGGTATACCTCTGAATGGATTGTGGCCCAAGGCGAAGTCCATGCTGGAGAAGATACTCGTCTATGTCCATGGGTAAGTCCATGCTGCAGTAGATATTCCCCTGAAGAGACTGTGGCTCAGAGATAAGGCTCCACCTGGAGCAGGTACAACCCTAAGGGACTGCAGTCTGTAGTTAAGTCCAAGCCAGAGCTGGGGTAAGGGAGAGAGTTCGTTGCAATGTTAAACTTGATGGTCTGATCCGAAGGGACAAGGGATGGAGATTATAAAGGAAATACCTTTAAATTGTTGTAATCCATTATTTGAGTTGCATGAGAGAGGAATTATTGTAGCAGGAACCTCCTGAACCAATGGAGGACAGGTCTTACAAGAAGCAGCAGGAGTGTGGCAGTGACCTGGCTTGAGCTGACACTGGCATCCAATAAATCCATGCAATACACCACCTCTCCTGTCCTGACTGACCACCATGGAGCCTGAAGTCATGGACTAAACAAACTCAATGGACTTTGTGAACTTCCATGGACATTTATGGACACGGTCCTGACATTTCCCAGGAGCGGTCCATGGACTAAGGGAGTGATATCTATGTATTGTATCGAAGGATAGGAAGTGGGTGGTGGTTAATGCAGGTGTATTGGATAGTGCGGGACCTCAGCATGATGTAAATGGCACGGAATAAGGGGTGGAGAATATGCTGGGTTTGGCTGGGATAGAGTTCATAATTTGATTCATACAATTTCTTTTACCCTTTCATATAACTAATAATTTTTGAAATGTAGAAGAATATTAGTAGCAGGTGAGAGCTTCTTTGTCACGGTACTGAGATCAAATCATTCTGAAAATTAAAATATGTATTTTCCCTTCAAATCTCCTATAATTCAGCACTGACATTAATTAAAGTTTTTCTTATCTACCTAGTGTCTCTCCATTGCTTTATTTTAATACACTGTTTCTCATTTTCCCTACTTTGCCCATCACCTGACACAAATAAAGGATACATGGGCAATTATTGTCATTTTCAAGGCAAATTTGGCAGCCTTTTTATTTACTTTGATTCAGATGACAGTCATATCTGACAGTTTTTTTCTGGAACAGTGTTTGTTAGCTGAATAAATGTAGGTTGGCAGTGTTAGCAGAGCATTTCCATTTTGGCTAAAACCCCTGAAAATCTACTTTGATTCAGTACTGAACATCATTTATCTTTACAAAAACACAGAGAACGAAAAGCACCTGGAATCCAAAGCATTTCTCTGTACACTGTGTTTTCGTGTGCAATCCATCAAGGCAGTGGATGTTCCCCTGCAGTTTGCTACTGGCTGTGGTGATCAGCTGACATGTCTCAGGTAACCAGTGACCTACACTTTTCCTTGCTCTGTTCAAAAAAACCAACCAGTTAGTGAAATCACTATTTCCAAAGACGACTGCAATTGCTCATTCTTCCATGTACATGGGCAATTAAGAAACAGCAGGTTGGTGGTGAATCAAAGGCTTCCACCACAGAAAAAGCATACGCGAAATGATGATGTGGAAGAGCATCACTGTATATTTTGACTCTGTAGGTCCCGGTCCTTAGCAGCTGTTAGATTGGTAAAGAGTTGAGACTGGGCTATGGGAGAGAGGATGTTTCAGGTGTCCCTAGCTGGCATGTGGTCCTGTGCTATGCAGTCATAGGGACTGTTGCCTTTCTACTTCCCTCGGGCCGTTAATGAGGATGCTCCAGGAACAAGCTGGGACGGGAGATTAGCAGCAGAGGTGTAAGGAAGGCACAGCCTCAGTCTCTTCTACACCTGCCCTCTCCCTGACTAAGTGTCAGCAGAGCATGATGCTCCCTGGTCTCCCTCACCACTTCTTGCTCCTTTTCTTCACTCATGGTGTGCTCCTGTGCTTCCGGCACCAGCCATCCTGTCTCAGAGTAGACACAGGACATGTGTCCATTTATGTACAGGCTCAGGCTGTCCTCAGCCAGCCCTCTGCCACCACCCCACTGGGTGGTGGGGAAGGAGTGAGGCTCTCCTCACTGCTCCCCGTTCTTCCATTACCTCAATTCTCCACCTACCAGCTCCACTGATACCAAGGAGCTGGGTGCTCACCTCTGGGGCTTCATTTCCTCCCTCCTCCTGTGCTCCTTGCAGACTTAACAGTGCCAGGAGATGGACCTCAGCCCCAGCTCTCAGCCACCCACACACTGCTGAGCTGTCTCATGCTCCCTGGGGTGTTCTGACTCTGGACACATCCCAGGGTTAGAGTGGTCCAGGAAGGGCTCTGAGTAAACCATTTGGATGTGGCCACCTCGGGTGGTGGTAGGAGACATCAATGGCGTCAATGTGAGCCATGCTGCACCAGCTGGCCCCCGCCTCACAGCTTCGCCCCTGACTCATCTAGTTTATTACTAGAGAGAGGTGCCTAAAGTCAGGCACATCTTAGAAGGCCAGGGAGAGGGTCAGAGCTGGTAAGAGGGAAAGGTCTGGGTAAAAAGGTGGTAAGGTCTGTGTCTGTCCTTTCACCAGCCTCCGTACACATGGTTCAGTGATTTTAATGGGTGGATGTGAGGTAAAAAGGATGACCAGTTGACCCACTTTGTAATTATCCTTCATACTTTCTTACAGAGTTTCCCTAGTGCAACCCACACAAGACTGAGAGAACCGTTGCTCAGCTCTGTACTTGAGAGATGTCCTGGATATTTGTCCCTTGAGGCTGCCCACATGCTGTTCGCAGCGCACAAGGCACAGCCCTGTACTCCCGCAGGAGCATCGCTAGTGAATTCACTGCCCTGTGACAGGGAATGAGGCGTGCTTATGTAGATTGGATTAGACCGAAATGTCAGCTACTCACAAGTGTCCTCCTTCCCCACTGGGGAAGCAGGCAGCCGAGGCTTTCTGACATTTGTGCTGTAAAAGCAGGAAGATGTTCAGCAAAGTAGCTGCGAGGAGCAGATGCTCTGTGATTACGGCGTGCTCAAACGCGAACCTGGTCTCACAAGACAGACACAGCCCTTATCACAAAGAAGCCCTAAAGAACGACTGAATACATGCGTGAGGTTTAAGGAAATACATGTGTGAGTTACTCCTGCTAAATGCCATCTTCTAAAGACAAACTCCAGGTGCACAAGTTCTTTTCCAGTGGCTGCATGATATGGTCCTGCACCGTAGCATCCCCTCATGAACAGCTGCCGAACGGAACTCCAAGAGTCCAGCATTTCAGCTCTTTTCAGCAGTCATTTCAGCAGTCTCCAGCACAGCTCTTGTGGCAGAGATTGGATTTCTACCCAAGCTGCTTGCTGTGGCACCAGCTGACAACTGCACATCTAACCCAGGATGGGTAAAACATCACTGGCAGAACTCATGTCCCAGCAGGAAGGATGTTAAATTAATGCAAAAGGACCTCACTCTATAACCACATTTGCTGCCATAAATCAGCAGCACCCTCACTGGTGCAAATAAAGTAGCTCCACAGCAAATCCTGTAGGGGCATGACCAACACTGTCCGTGATTCCAAGTTTTAAAAGGGTAAGAAGATGGTGTGCTGGGTGGCCACTGCACTGCAAGTTTGTTTGCTGCGGGAACATAGCAGTCTCTGGAAGAACTCTTGACAATTCTGAGCCTGTGCATGAATCACTGCACACATCACAGATCAGCAGGAGAAAAAAGACCAAACAAGTTGTCAAGTGTCGCGGTTTAAACCCAGCTGTCTGAACACCACACAGCAGCTCGCTCACGCTCACTCCTTCCCACCCCCAGGGAGGGGAGTGGAGAAAAAAGGTAAACATAAAGCCTAGTGGGTTAAGAGAAGGAGAGCTTCCTTGAACAACACGAAGAGAGAGGAAAGAACAGTAATAACAATAATACAGTGAGTGACCTACCACACACTGCCTATTGCCACCACCAGGCTGAGCTGCACCGCGCCCCACCACTGTTTGAAACTGCCTGCCCTCTCCAGACCAACCCCTCCTTGTATAGACTGGGCATGATGTCAGTATGGTATTGAATCCCCCATTGGCTGGCTCGGTCCAGCCCTCCTGCCCGTGGAATTTAACCCTATCCTAGCCAAACCCAGGACATCAAACACATTTTCGTTTTTAAATATTTCTCTGGATCTCCAAAGTGGAAAAAAACCCCCAAACCCTAGAACTACTTTCTAAGCATGTCTGTAGGTGACAACCACCTGCAAACCACCAGAAGCTGCCTCCTGGACTTAGATGCCACCCAATGGTGGAGGGAGGTAGGGTAGAATTTCTAATTACTGCTTGTCATCACCTTTAACAAAACACTTACCTGTCAAGGCTTTTTGAGACATTACAGGTAAGAACGTGGCCTGTCCTATCAACTGCAGAATTACAAGTCCCATGATTCATCGCAATGAAGGTGTGCTTTCAGTGCGGAGACCAGGCAGCACCTGGCATTAGGTTTGTGCTCTAAATAGCGAACAGAATTGTGCCTTTGTAAACTGAGTCTTAGCATAAAGAAGTGCGTGGTCACTGAAGAGAGGAAAGCTTAACTCCTCCTTACCCAGCTATGGCAGATTCTGGGAAAAAGAAGATAAGCAAAGCAATTGTTTTCTTCTACAAAGGACGTGACAGTGACTAAGTGGCTTTAGTCATGTAGAAGTGCTTTTAAAAGGATGATATTACAGTCTTTTACATTAAAAGCTTAATAATGCTTTCATGTCCTCTGATCCTCAGAAGCCACCACCATGGATTCTCATGCTGTAAAGACACAGAAAACCTTGTTAATACTTAAAACATTATTTGGCACAGCTGCATTCCCTTTCTAGCAGGTTTTTAAAGCTACGATTTAGAGAGACGCTATTGCCTTGTCTCCAATCACATACACCAAGGGCAGAACCATGGACTGAATCAACTGCCACTTTCCTGCTACTAGATTATGCCTCTTTTTGATGCAAAAGCAAGAAAGTGCAATGCATGACAAGATTAAGAATTAAGTGGGATCACACTTCATCTGGTTGTGTTTTCTGAGGCCATCTGGTTAGCAGCATGTATTAAGAGGGTGAGACAGCTGCTGTAAGAATAATGGTAAAGTTGATGAATGCGAATTAAAACCACCAAGAGTTTAACATTTGATGATACCAGCCTGGGGAGACACTACGCAGGCCGTGGTAAACAACTTAATGTCCTCACCTGAAATATTCTCCATGCATTGACTTGTAGAAATGGATCTTTTACATAATATCTTAACGGTTTTGTCCAGGCCATCTGGAACACAAGCTGCCAAAAGTCATGAGAAGTTCGCTGCTCGCTTGCTTCAGCACACAGAGTTGTGGGGGTTTTTTAAAGGACAGGAGAAATGCAAAGAACAAGGTGTCAAAATACTGGAGGAGAATTTCACTGAAACTTCACCCTGGAAATGGGTGGCCTTTTTTCCTAAACCTTAACAGATTGAAGGACACACATCAGAGCAAGAAGACTGTCCTGCCATTTCTCTTCACCATAAGCAAAATTATCCTTCTTTAAGCTACATCCTGCTTCACCATAAGCTTCTGGAGCACAACACACTTAGATTTTACTTCCTGAATACAGAAGTGCAATTCAGTCAAGGGAGTAAGCTCGTGCTTTCCTGACGCATGCTGGGATGCACGTCAATTTGGGAATGTTCAGAAACGTTTCCCTAAATTTTGGCCACAGTTCCCTTCTCCGCAAAGCTGTTTATTTTCACTTTCTTCTTCTGAATTACAGACGCCACAAAGATGGGCAGATCACAAAGAGACCAGACAGAAAGCACCTGACACGGGCTGAAAACTCACTATTACCAGTTGCGTAGCCCAGATTTGTAACTGCTTACCTAGAGCCAGCAACAGAACAGGGTTGGCTGATACTGGACCCCGTTGGTCTGGAGCTGTGGATCTGCATTTAGACGGCCTGGAGCTTAAGGAAATCCAGGACGTGGAAGCCTGTGCCCGTCAGTGTTGACACAGCTGAAGCGGTATTAGAAGTAGATATTGCATCCTGTTTTGTTTACCTGTGATATGTGGGAAGCTAAAGAGATTTTTTTCTTTGTTTACTCTCTTTTTTTTTTTTGTGAGTTTTCTGTTCAGGAGATAAATTGAAATTTGTTTGCCCTATGCCTCATGAATGACTCCCTAGATAGCTGGAAACAAACTGCAAATACTCCTTGAAATCAAACCTGATTCAGACAGAAATAAATTTTTATTATTCCTATTTGAGATGGCCTTTTGTTTTACATTTGTTGACATCCATTTCACTGGAATCATTAGCTCTACTGAGGGAGGAAATCTTCGTTAACAACTCAGCATTTCCTCTGTTTCGCTCAAGTTTGAAATGCCAGGTGGTGATGGGTTTGCATCATTCAATAGATTCATTTCATTTTTGGATGCATTCAGAGTTGTTGCACCTTCAATAGCTTCTCTGACACGTATATTAGCAAGACTGAATGAAAACATCGTGATGAAAACATCAGGTGACAGTATTACACTCTTGGAGGCCTCTTCTTTACGGTGGTTTTAGTCATGGCGGTTTTACTTGCTCTGACCAGAGACAGTCCTGGAAGCAGTTACAGAGAAGAGACAAGAGCAGGCTCTGGGCTTAATTTCTGGAAAAGCTGCTTGTTTGAATGCTTTCTGTTAGGGAACTGGTGAATACTGGTGTTTAAGATAGGATACCCCAAACCTAGTCCCAGTCATTGTGACACTGATTTCTTCTAGACAAGGAAACAAGAACCCACCGCATCTGCTGGGACGTGGTAGGAAGCAAACAGTGCTCAGGCTCTTTTTCCTCCTAAATCGCACACAGGAGTAGTTGTCTGCTCAGAGGCAGCTCGCTGTGGGATTGGGACCACTGTCTGATTAAGCATGAAAAAGACAAACTATGGGAAATGCAAGAACAAGGGTCACAGTGCTGGTTCACCTCTGAGAACTTAAAAGTTTTCAAACAAGCAAGAGCAGCCTCAGCTTGACATTTTTCATATTATCCAGGGAAAAAACAAAGAACAGGAGGAAAAACAGACTCTTCTAGGTCTTGTCTGAACAACATAAGGGAAAGAAATGACACATTTTTGCCCGTTTGTGACACAAAAGAAATGAACTCTCTGCAACAGCAAACAAGTTTTCTTCTCTGTTTTTGAGCAGTAAATCTCAATTTGCATTTTCACATACTGAGGTAAACAGAGATATGTTGACTTTCTCATGAGTGAAAGCAGAGGGGCTTCCCACCAAAAGACGCGGTAATGTGGGAAGCTCCTTTGGCCCCCTTGTGCTTTGACAATCGGCAGTAAATTCTGCCTTAGTGTAGCAAGAACAGGACACAAAAAGACTGGGAGGAGCTCAGTGATCTGTCAGAAAATGAAAATAAATCTTCCTGTATCAGAGAAACAGAATTTCTTAACACATTGTTCTCCAATCTTCCCGGGTGTCAAGAGGATGGGGCCAGGCTCTTTTCAGTGGTGCCCAGAGACAGGACAAGGAGCAGGTTCCAGCACAAACTGGAACACAGGAAGTTCCACCTGAACATGAGGATACACTTCTTTACTTTGAGGGTGGTGGAGCAGTGGGGCAGGCTGCCCAGAGAGGCTGTGGAAGCTCCTTCTCTGGAGGTACTCAGAACATGCAACCTGCTCTAGGTGAACCTGCTTTAGCAGGGGGGTTGGACTAGCTAACCTCCAGAAGTCCTTTCCGACCCCTAAGATTCTGTGATACAGAAATTTTTCTATTCATGACCTGTCCAAGCAACTACACCATTCCGCTGGTGTAATTCACCTTTGTAGACCACAGCTCCATGACTGATAAGAAGCTGGTGACAACACAGGTTCCTATGGAGATTAGGTGAGACTTGCCTCTCTGATATTTGCCTCGACTCACTGAAGCTGGACACTAGATCTGTCCATGGATGCAAACAGACACTGTAAACTGTGTATTTGATGGTGCAGGAGAGCTGCTGATGGTGTGCATGAGGAGGGTCACTGGTCATGGTGTATAAGCAGGAAGTTTCGGCAATATTCAGCAATGCGCCCTCTGAGGCACTTGAGAGGAGCCAGTCATGCTCCTGGCTGTGCCAGTCCAAAATCCTGGTGACCCTTCATGTGACAGAGCAGTCTTTGTATGAACAGTATCTCCACGTTCAGGTCTGCAGGACCCAGTGGGTGAGCTTCCACTGAGCTGTGTGGTTTTTTCAGGGGTGCTCTGCAGTCCTTGTCCTCTCTCTGGGGAATGGCCTTTCCTTTAATGATTGAATTTATGACTATTATATTTATTTATGGCTATTCAGTCTGCAGCTTCCTGACCAGTACCTGTCATAGTAACCCAGTGCTTCATCACCAGGCCCCAACAGGTCCCATCTTGGCTCCTCTTCTTCTGTATGCCCATATCAATCTGAACTACAGAGCGTCTTTCCCTGGTCCTTGTGTCTCTGGAAAGAAGTTAATTCCTGTGGTCAAACAACGGAAAGCATGACATTAAACAAGGAAACCACAGGGAGTCATTTATTTCACAAAACTATGTCCCATATTTTCTACCTGGGACATTTATACAAGCAGAAAACTGGTCTCTGCCGTTACCAAAGCCAAGCATATCATGTTTATTTGATAACACGGGTGTTTTTCCAGAGAGTATTGAAATTTTCTTAATCTAAGTTCCTTACATATGACAGCTACTAAGTAAACAAAGAAACACAGGAAAATAATCTAAAGCACAGCCTTCTGTGGCACCTCAGGGACGTTTCTCCAAACAAGTAAAGCTATACAAATATCGGCTCTTCTATGCTGTGTATAAGGTGAGAAAAATTTGCTACTTTGATCGTAAGTGCCTGTGGTCACGAGTACCAGAAGAAGCTGGACAGGACATCACGGATGGCTCTTGGAGGCATTTAGTGCTTCTTTGTCGGGGCTTGCTTTGCTCTAATGGGTGCATTGGGGACCCGTTTCCAGAGCAGAGACAAAATCAATTTGTTTTCACAGAATTTTCAGCAATTTCTAGGGATAGAGCTGTGTTTACTCTTCTCTGCCTGATATCGGAGGAATTTACAATGCCTTTCCCCAATGTCAGCAGACCCTTACGTTAGCTGTTACATCGATGGGCTGAGATAACTTGGACTCTCACTGTATCTGTGAATACCTAAGTGCGATTCTAAGATATGCGATTGCCACTTCCAAAAGATAAATTGCAACCTTGAAAAACATGGTTGTGAAGCACCAGCCAAAAAGCTATAGGTGCATATTTACAACAGTGACTATGGGACAGATTTTTGACACTTGGTCTGATCTGTCATTCTTTGTCCCGATCCTGCGCATTGATTTAGCAAAATGTGCAAACCTGTCTTCAAGGAATTAAGGTGAGGAGGGAGGAAACCTGTGACAAAGCCAAAGAACTTACCAAGAAAAGGAAAGAGGGACGGTTTCCCTTTGCAAAAAGGACTTGGTCTGAAGCTAAATGTTTTAGAACTCCTGAAAAATGCAGAGGGCCTTCAACTCTAATTACTTTCAACAGGATTTGAGCACTTGTAACGCTCAGCAGAACTATGCTGGTCCTTGGAGGGCTGCATATTTGCATTTGCAGCCCTATTAACCTTACTGATATCTGTTGATTGCACACCACAATTGATATGCTGCGTTTGTCCGGCTGACCTGATGTCAACATCTGTTCTTTAAACAGGATAAAATTTCAAATGTTGCACTAGGAGTATTGCGTCGCCTCATATTATTTTTGTCTTGTTCCTTGGAAGTATGTCTCCTTGGAGATCAGGTACTGTGGGGAAGAAAATAGATTGTCTCAGTAGTTTGTAGCAGCTGAGCTCCGGGAAAGGGGCCACAGAGAAGCAGCTGATTCCTGCATAAGAATCTTCATGAGGCGACTTTGCTAAGCCTGGGAAGGGTGATGGATTAGCGACGTAGGATAACAGCAGCCACGTACATTGCTGAGGGAAAAGGTTGCAGTGGTACATTTGCCAAGTCCCTTCTCTTTCCTCTGCTAAGGAAACAAATAATGAGCAATGCCCTAAGAGAAGAAAGGAAAGAAGAACACCAGCGTAAGCATTATCTCATTTGGATTTTCAGCCTGATTTAAAATTAAAGGTTCATGTTGTCAGGCAGTCTAAGAGGCTCTGTAAATATGAGTAGATTTAAAGAGCTTCAAGCGTCCCAGCTTGAAGGCTGTTCAGCAAAATTGAAGATGGCACCAAGTTAGTGATTAATGGAAATATTAAATGCATGAAAAGATAATGTATTCATATTCCGAATGGCTTTACATTACCAATCAGTTGTTGTTATAATGTGCCCCAATTATCCTGTGCTCCTAATGCAAATACATTTTGATCAGTTGAATCAATAAGAGAATTTCATTATTACAGCTTCTTGTTCAGTTTTGGAGAGCCTGGAAACAAAGAGGTCTTGATTATCCTTCATGTAAATGTTGACAAATGTTACTCATATTGCTTAATGCACTACTGGAAGACACTGAGATTTTACGGCGATGATGATGGGCAACTGTGTAATAGGGGAGAGGAGAGGCGAGGAGAGGCGAGGCGAGGCGAGGCGAGGCGAGGCGTCTGCAACTGATGGTGTCTAATTACTGTGGAAATAGGTAACATTTTCCTGTTTTGAAGTTTTTTATTTATCCTACTGTTCCCACTCCACCACTTCAGATAGAGGCATGTCAAGTCCC
>NW_010418124.1:96328-98452 GCF_000710305.1 Buceros rhinoceros silvestris | reverse complement strand
AGGAGAGGAGAGGAGAGGAGAGGAGAGGAGAGGAGAGGAGAGGAGAGGAGAGGAGAGAAGAGGGCAGGACTCCTAGTTTGAACTGCAATGCCAGGGCTGGTGCAATAGCGTCACAGCTATGTTGTAGCTGGAAGACAGTATCGTTACAGTTTGGAGGGGTTCTTCCAAAGACAGCCTCATTTAACTCCCTCATGTTTCTTCTCACTCGTTTTCTCACTGTAGTTGCTTGTTGCAGCAGGCATTCAATTTTTTTTCTATGCTCAACTAATAGTAAAAATCCTGCTCTCTAATCAGTGAGTTCAGTTATGGTCAAAGAAACCCACTGAAAGAGGAAAGAAGTGACAGCTCATTACAAGACTTACCCACTGTTCTGTCAGTGTTTTGGAGAGCACCACAGAACCGGTCGACATTTCTTACTCACAAACGGCAAACACTTTGTGATGGAAAAACAAAAAGACACTGAGAGATTGATCAGCGCAGTAGGAAACAGCTGACAATCAGCTGGCTGTCTACAACCACGGCTGACGGTAAAAAGGGGGAACATAAGAGAATCTAACTTCTTGAAATAAAAGCAAGATATTTTTAATTGGGCACAAGGTCTGACAGCAATCAAACAACTGCTTTAAAACAAGGTGGCAGGAAAAGCACAAAGAGGGAAGCAGAGCTGGAGATGACAGCAGCGTTACAGATCACACTCAAAAAAACCTGGATGTTTTACCGGTCTCTCATGACCACAGCCGTGAAAGCTGATCAACATCTTCTGGCTCAAAGATGTTACCTGCAGCAGGGGGAAAAATAACCAATTTTTTTCCTAAATATTATGCTTTAAGGTTTTTTTAGAAGCAACACCGTTTTTCTTTTCATATTTTACTTCTTGTTTCTCTTCCTCCCCCCCCCCTTAAATTTCACACAAAAAAAATATTTCATATTTTCCAGCAAATTTTATGCCGTCTCAGGAGTGTTGGGATAATTTGAAAACAGTGCTTGTATGACCAGCCCAGTGAAAGCAGAGATCATTCTCCAGACAGAAGCAGCATGTTAGATCTGGGATTTTTTAAAGAAGTAATTTTTCGGAAGCCTATCCAGTTAGGAAGAAAAAATCGGATGTAGCAGGTTTTACTTGCTACCTCTGGGTTAGTCTTTCAGCTCCACAGATCCAAGCTAAATCCGCATGTGAGAGCCGGCTTTACATCTTGCTGTTGGTTTTAATGAAACATACACAATCCTCTTAATTTTCTATTCACTTTTTATTATCTACACTGCAAGCCTGAGCATGTGCAGAAATGCAAAGAAATTTTGAAGCATGTAACTGGCGAGTCTTGTCTTGGTTACCTACCGGACAGTGTGACACCAGGCAGAAGATCACGAACACCCTGAGAAGTCACCACAGCTCATCGACAGAGGCGGAAACTATTGTGGTTTCTAACGGCTCTGCACTGAAGTGATACTTCTAGCTCTCCGTGCTGCAGATGTGAGGGTGGTCACCCTTCACCGTTTGGACTGTCTTCAGTACACACTGAAGATGGCTTCAAGCAGAATTTGTCATCCTGAGTCTCGTCTCTACCAGGAGAGGTGGTCAGGCTGCCAAGCACTCAAAAGTAACAGGCTGGAAATGTAGGGCCCTACTTGTGTCCTTAATTGGATAATATATTGAGAGCCTTGACCTTTTTTGTGTCATTATGAGATGGCTGGCGGCTGTTTTGGTGGTTGTTGTCTTCAGCCTTCCACCCTGGGACTACAGCCTGTCCCCCAGACCCACAGGTAGAAGGTGAAAGCTGAGTTTTTGTGACCAAGTCCTTTGTGAGGGTGGTGAGGCACTGGAACAGGTAGCCCAGAGAAGCTGTGGGTGCTCCATCCCTGGAAGTGGTCAAGGTCAGGCTGGGCGGAGCTTTGAGAAACCTGATCTAATGGAATGTGTCTCTGCCTGTGCAGAAGGGTCCACGATTCTGTAAAACGTTGGTGAAATACCAACAGACCTGTTGTCGATGAGAGGCCACATGATGCCGAGCAGAGCCCTGAGCCGAGGAACATAACTTGAAGCGCTGACAAAATCACAAAAAGAAGTATTCATCAGAGTTTCTGAGGAAACCAGTGTCTCCTGCTGTGATAAGGTCTCTGGAATAT
>NW_010418124.1:92536-96066 GCF_000710305.1 Buceros rhinoceros silvestris | reverse complement strand
CAGGAATACAGGATTTTTAAGAGACCTCAGTCCGTTTGAAATACAAATCTTACTGAAAAGTAATGGGATTTTGGATCTAATATGTGAGGGCTCCTTTTAAATCCCAACCATCATGCACACGTATCTGTAGGTGCATTCATCGCAGATTCTGCAAGCAGTGCAGCACCTGAGCTTCCCCATATTTTATTGTATAAATTACTAGCAGAAATGCATGTAAAGGCTCTTTCACAGTTAGAGACGAGTAACAGCTAAAGAGAAAAGAGAGAAAAGAGAGATTCCATGGAAGAAGCCGATGTTGACCATATACCTAGGGAGGATTTTTACACCAATTAAGTTCTCATGTGTACAATTTGCTGCCAAAGAAATGGACAGACCTGCCATCCTACACAGTGTGAACTCTAGCCTCACTCTACTTCTGCACTGGCAACCACTCCCACTGAAAATTCCCTCCCTACCTCCCAGGCATTAATGCTTGAAAAATACCTGTGAACGCAGTGGCAAGAGACCGCAAGAAACCCTGGTGCTCCCCAGGTGCAGCAGCTGCCCCAGCTCCCCCCACCTCCACCAGGCTTTCGTTGTAAGTCTGGTAGTGATGTGCAGGTGATGTGAGACATATGTTACAGACTGACCACAGCCTGTTGGCTCTAAATATTTGGAAACAGCTTCCCTGGGAGCCCGGCAGGGATATAAGGGGAACGTAAAGGAGGTCCAGGATTTCCTCCCCCTGGTAGCACCACTCCGTGTAGTACTCCTGAGATGCAACAGTCCTGCAGGACTTCACAGGATCCTCCCCCACCTCATGGCTGCATCCCACCTAGGGCACGGACCTTGGTGATCAAAGGGAAATGGGATACAGGCTGAGTGGAAAAGGCCAGATGGAGGGAAAGCTCTGGTGGTGGGTGATGGACAGGGTACCTTGATTGTCGCTATTATTCAAAATTTGGAGCTTTTTTTTTTTTTTTGGTGCATTTGTAGATGTGCAGTTTAGAAAAAATCTGTAACTCATGGTGACGGGACTGGGGGAAGGTGACTGTAAAGTGTACGGTTATTCCTAGCAGGATATTTTGCCATCGCTGAGGCAGGTGGGAAATCGGAGGTACTGTGACTCATCAATTTTCCTGTTCATGGTGTCACATATGAGTGTCACTGTATTCAGAGATATCCTTAGGAAGGATGATAAAAAAAACATGAAGCACAAAAACAAGTCAAGCAAGAAGAAAGTCCTAAACCACCAAAATGCGGGAGAGGAGTCACTGAAAAAAATAAAAATTAACACTAAGATTTCTGGAAGGAATTGCCACAGAGTTAATTTAGTGATAGCAGGGTGTAGAAACTGGGAATTCAAGCCAAGATTTTTAAGAGACCTCAGTCCGTTTGAAATACAAATCTTATTGAAATGTAATGGGATTTTGGATCTAATACGTGAGGGCTCCTTTTAAATCCCAACCATCATGCACAAACTAGATGCATTTCAAGAGACAGGGCAGATCTATAGCAGCCGTAAGTCACAGGAAGTCTGTTAGAAATTAATAGCTTTAAACTAAGGCAGTTGTCCTCTGGCGTGTGTAACCAGCACTGCATTTGCACCGGTGACATGAGCACAACCCCAGTCTGTGCGACAATTTCAAAGGTGTACCCTTTACTGGGTCCTTAAAATTTTTAATTAAAGTGATGCAAAAAGAAGCAGAATTTATGTGCCAGCCTGGTAAATATATCAAGGAAGAGCATCTGGGTTTGTTCTGCATTTGTGAGCTACCTAGTGCATAAGGAAATGTGTTAGCCTAAGATTAAGAGTTTGGGAATTGCCACAATACATAAAATATAGATGAAGACTTTTGAAATATATTTTTTTGAAATACACTTTTTTGAAATATATTTTTTCAAATAATCTCAGGGGATTATTTGAAGCCTATTTGTAGCTTCAGTTCCATCTCCAAAACTTTTCCCAAGCCATTGCTTAAGAAGTTCTGCAAGACACAGACAGCCAGCAGACTTCAGGAGATGCAGCAGGTAGTAATTATCCACCACAGCAATAAAAATCACCAGTGCGACATCATTCCTTCCTGATTACACCAACAGCCTAAGGGCTTCAGCCTTCTAAAACTAGTTATCAGCAGCTGAAGAGGAACGGAGTAGCATCAGTGTGAAATCAGGGAAACAAGGAAACGTGACCCATGGCAGATACCTCACCCGCTTCGCAAGCAGGCTCTGTTTGCGTCTCTGCTCTGCCCTGGTGAGATAGCTGGCATACGAAAACACACCTGACAGCCAGATAACAGAACAGCAAAGAGCCTCGAGAAGTCCGCAGTGATGAGCCGCTTGTTTCCCTGGACCCAGCACCCCGATAACGGGTGCCTGTGCTGATTTGCCTTGAATGCTGTATAACCCTGCAATCCCTGCCACGGTTAGGGGTGCTAGACCCCTTCCCGGCACCCTAGGCACCCCTCCACACTGGAGGCTGGTTTTGAGCTTTGCAGCCACATCCGTATCTTTACCCAGCTGCTCCTCCACACACCTCCGGTATAATCTGATTATACCTGGCATCAAATGACGGGGTTATTCTTGGGGAATTCAGATGGGAAAATGAAAGTCCTTCAGGTCAGAAGGTCTTTGTACGCTGACTATCAAAGCAGTGCCATAAATCCAGGAGTATGTAGATCTACTACTGAAGCTGCAGGGAGTCTGTCAGCTAAGATAGCGAAGGCATCAGTAAATATTTCCATTTTAATTTCTTTAGATAGTTTCCTTAAAATATATTGCTTAAAATCACTTTTGTATGAGAATCACCAATATAATTTAGTTTTCTGCCTATTCCATATAGTCATTCTTTGAAAAGAAAATACTTTACGTATTTGCAAAAACCCCAATGCCTCTGCATCCCAAGGGTAGCTAAGTTAGCAGCCTGTTTTGAATAATTCAATTTCATTAGCAGATTTTTCATCCACAGTGAATACTACAAGAGCGCACACTTCTGCATGCCCATCACTCCGCTGCATATTGTGATTGATGAATTACCAGTGTCAGATTTACACAAACAAAATTGAAGCGCTAGATTCTGTTGCAGCCCCTTACGTGTTAATGTGCTTGACCAGGGTATTAAGTCAGTCTTTGGAAGAGGACTGAACTGACGGATAATAGCGGTAGGGCATTTCCATAGGAGTTGAGCATCGTCGACGGTCACTACCTTAGTTGCTGCATTTTTAAGGCTTCCGAAGGGTCTCCTTTTCTACTTTTCTCACTTTTTCACATCAAAAAGCCTACAAACTGACAATCTGTAAAACAGCGCGGAGCAGCTCTGGTAGCTGCAGGAAAGGGGTCAAGCATACCACAGAGAGGGACCGTGTAACGTACCTTGGAGAGATGCACAACCACATGCGGGCCCTGACACACCACCTCATTTATTTCGGTCCACAGAGACAGGGCGACGGCCTGCAGTGACCCTTCCAACCCAGGCACTGAAGCGTTATAGCACCAGGCACGGCCGTCGATAGGTAACTGCTATACAGCTATCCCTCTTTCATACTCCTGGC
>NW_010418124.1:86510-92442 GCF_000710305.1 Buceros rhinoceros silvestris | reverse complement strand
GCCGGTCTCCCTTTCTCGTTGCACCATCTGCTCTGGTTATAATCGAGATGGAACAGAATGATTACAGGAACATAAGTGCATTAGGACACGCCGTCAGCTGGAATTGCTCTTTCACGCTTTTTTATGAATAGCTGCTGAGCGGTCAAGGGAAAATGAACATAAGCCTTTGCTACAGTTCGTTGCTTTCTGCATGAGTTGTGAAAAACCTACCCTCTCAACGCAGTCATCTGATGGAGGTTTTTTACACCTCCTGTCCCTTTTTCAGGTGATGGACTGGCAAGCAAAGGCGGTGCCATATATTAGGGCAGCCACAGAATGGGAACACGCGTGATGTATTGCAGCGCTGTTGAGCAGCCAATGCTCTGCTGCGCCCTGTACTACACAACAGCTCTGCGATGGGTGGTGTAGATCACAGGGAAGTACAAGATGGCTCTCTTCTTCCAGTGATATAATTAGATCCTTTGCTCATCAGTCACACCAAAGTGCTGTAGAAACAGACACTCGGCCATCTGTGACCCCGCTGTGCCTGCTCCCCCATCAGGAACACTGACGTGTCTGCATGTTGCCCTGTGCCCTGGTAGCAGTTGCTCAGACCTCTGGCTTAGGGCTGCATCGCTTTGACTCCTACCCGCTCGTCATCAGAGATGACAGCATGTCTCTGATTCTGACAGTGACAAGAGGCAGAGACAGCAAGTGCAAAACTGCACAGAAACATCTTCTCTGGGTATCTCATTCTTCTTCCTACACTTTTTTTGTCTTGCCATCTCTTTCAGTGGGCTTTTCTGACTCTGGATGCTCCCCGGGGGCATGGATCTGTCATTATTTGGCTTCCCTTGTGTCATCTAGAGCTGTAATAAATCCTGAAGAAGGTCATTGTCATAAGCATCTTGAAGTACAAGCATCACTGAGAAATAGGGCCTGCCCCCCTAGGCAAAAAACCTCCTGAGCCTCGGAGTCAAGAACTCAGCCCTCGTCCCGTGCAAAAAGCTTCCTTTACCTCCAGTGGAAATCCTGTGAACTGCCAGGTCCAAGGCGCTGCCTTGTCAGGGGATACCTTTCAATCTGCTGTTTCATAGCAATTCTCCACAAGGACACAAGGCACTGTGTCCTGTAGCGGGGATGTTTGATCTGAACTTAAAACAGCCAGGCTCCAAAAATGGAAGTGAGGTATTTTTAATATTTGTAAATACTCCTGCCCAAGCGGGATGAAAAGTGGAACCGTAGCAAATGTTCAAGGGCAGATAATCTTAAGGAAAAAAAATTAGATCCCCACACATCAGTTAAAGTGCTTCTTTTATGTCACAAACTTTTTTTACGGGATTTATTTATAATTTATGGCTGTATCAAATGCATTTGTGACATTGGTTCAACAAGGCTCCCGCCTACGGTCGTGCTCTGCTTCCTGAAGCTTCCTGGTTAAAAACGCACCTGACCGCGGTGGAGAGGCTGAGAAGAGCACTTGCTCTTTCCTGCACACAGAGCTGGAGAGCGGGGCCTCCCTTGGCTTGGTGTCAGCTGGACCCGGCTGAGACCTGTGCCAGGGGATGCTTCCCACGAAATCCCATCATGAAAGAGCCTTAAGATTTCGTAGCTGCTTCCAGCCTTTCCAGCAGCTGTTGCAGGCAGAGCAGCTGCAGCTGGGAGTCAACAGCAATCACTGCTTGCTGTAGGCATGTGACACCTCCATCCGCATATCCTCCAGCACCCGCCTTTCCCTTAGGTGACCTGGACTGTCATCAGTCCTCCCTTCAGAAAGAGCAGCCTCTGCTACTCAATAATATTTCAGTCAGCTCTATCCCAAATGTGCAAAAAGGTGCAGCAAGTGTTTTCCAGCTGCTCTTCCTCGCAGTGCTCTCAAGTTGTTTGAGCAAGGTGTTTCCAGCAACGGCAAGCAGGGAGATCCCGTGGTTATCAGGCCATTTGCCGGCAGACAGAAGATGGACGGCCGTGCTGCGGAGCTCCTGTGGGTTGTGTTCAGCCACATCGGCTGTACGAGTTGCGCTAGATGAGGCTCTCCTGTCTGATACGTGTCACAGAAATCACGTCTTCAGCTGCTGCCTTGCCACTGGAGACAAAATGAATCATGTCAGACATCTTCAGAAGGGCTGGTTCTTAAGGAAGAAGCTCCACGTTTTCACCCTGTGAGGTATTTTCTCATGCTAAGACTTCACTTTCACATGACAGACTGATGGATGAAGAGATTGTTAATGTGCTCAGCCCCGGGCTCCGTATCTTCTCTTGGAGAGGCAAAGCACAACCCTTTCTAGGGGAGAAAAGACCGTTAGGGGTCTTGTAAAAACTTCCCATGATTATCAGCTGGAACTCCTCAGTGCTCTGCTGGCACCACCTCTCCTGCTGGATCTCATCTCTCTTGGGAGGTTTCTGTTCTTGTGTTTTACATCGTCCATGGTTTCAGGAGACCATCTGGTCTAACACCCCATCAGAGCAAGGCCAGCTTTGAAATGAAATGCACCTTCAGTGTTGTATCAGCACATACACAGCCAAGATGTGAGCATCTTCAACAGTGGAGACTCCACAACTTCTCTGGGCAACCTGGCCCAGTGTTTCACCAGCCTGCCTGAGTATTTTTCCGTTGTTACTGGTGTTACACTACCTATACATACATTGACCTTCTGTTGCCCCTCTCCCTTCACATCTACAAGTTCAAGGCAGTGATGAATGGTTGCCTTTATGTGGGAGCTTCAGCTCTCTTCTTAGACTACTTCTAAGCTGGATTAATTAAACTGCCATCACTGCTCCCGTAGCTAGTAAGCATAACCCGGTGTTATCCAAAGATGGGGATGGGATAGGCTGCTAAGAGAAGCAAAGAATAACTCAAACTGGAAAGGACCTCAGAGATCTCTGCTTACAGCAGGTCAGCTCTGAGGTCAGACCAAGCCACTCAAGGGTTTCATCCAGTCCAGTCTGGAAAACCTTCAAAATCAGAGACTGCACAAGCTCTCTGGGACACCTTCACCTCTGTCTGGTTGTCCTCATAGAGAAAAAGTGTCTCCTTATACCCAGAATGAAACTGTTCCATTTCAACTTATGTCCTTTGTGCCTTTCTTCCTGCCCAGCCTCACTTTGGAAAACCCATCTCAGTCTTCCTGACAACCTTCCCCCAGGCCCTGGGGGCTGCTGCTAGCCCCCCGCAGAGCCATCTCTGCTCCAGGCTGAACAAGCCCAGCTCCCCCAGCCTCGCTTCACAAGGCAGGTGCTCCAGCTCCCCTATCACCCGACACCTTCACCTCTGTCTGGTTGTCCTCATAGAGAAAAAGTGTCTCCTTATACCCAGAATGAAACTGTTCCATTTCAACTTATGTCCTTTGTGCCTTTCTTCCTGCCCAGCCTCACTTTGGAAAACCCATCTCAGTCTTCCTGACAACCTTCCCCCAGGCCCTGGGGGCTGCTGCTAGCCCCCCCGCAGAGCCATCTCTGCTCCAGGCTGAACAAGCCCAGCTCCCCCAGCCTCGCTTCACAAGGCAGGTGCTCCAGCTCCACTATCACCCCTGAATTCACTCTGGTTTATCAAAGTCCGTTTTCTATTGGGACAAACAAAACTCTTTACAGTATCTAGTTGTGGACTACTGATTGCCAGGCAGGAGGAGATAACAATTCTCCTTGTTCTCTGTCTCTGTCCTTGTGCGTTCAGCCATTGATTGTCATTGCTGTCAGGTCTCACTGCTGGCCCATGTCCCATTTGCTGACCACCAGGACCACCTGTGTTGTCGCACAGGGTCCTTGCATCCCAGGTGCAGGGCTTCGCATTTGTCATCATCAAATTTCGTGAGGTCCCTCTTGGCCCATTCCTCCAGCCAGTCTAGGTCTACCTTAATGGCAACCCTGTCTTGAGCATAATGGCTGGTCTCCCCATCTGGAGACCTTTCCTCATCTGGAAAACTGATGAACAAGCCTTCTGTCACCTCCTTCAGAGCACTGGTAAAGGTATTAGACAGGACTAGTCCCAGGACAGACCTGTGTAGTGTTCCTGAGCTCAGTCTGAGACAAGGATCCTGCTGTGCTGCTCCAGTTCCTGTTGGGGACCATACCTTCTCGTGTGTCACCACCACCACTGAGGATGTGTAGTCTGCTCTCAGCAGAGTTTCCAGCCTCTTCCCATGCACCTTTCTGCAAAAACTGCTACATCTTTGAGCTACTTCACCTCAGTGGACACTGGGCATCCAGCTATCTAGGTCTCCAGCACTTGTCGAATGGGTTGTTGGTGCTCCCTCATTGGCAGTCTGCTGGAGACAAGAGCACCTTAAATGAGCAATAATCAAGTTTGCTAGATGCTAAAGCCTGCCTGGGTGCTTTTACCCAACAGCAGCAGCCGCGACACCCCACACTCACCAAGGAGTCTCCAAAGAGCCCAAAAGACTGGGAGGATCTAGAAGCAGAGCCCAGGAGCAGCTGTGCAAATTCTTGCCACTGTTGGCTGCTCCTGTTTGCTGTGCTCAGGGGAGTGCAGAGACTGTCTGTTAGCTGGTTTGTGCATCCGATTTCAATGTTTGTGCATATAGCTGTCATTAATAGCAGCCCATTACCTTCTTTTATGGAGTGTCTAGGTGCGGCAAAATGATACCCTCCACTGTGCTGTAGGAGAGGAAATGTAGGAGAGGACTTAACACATCACTGTAAAAGTTGGGGGCATGCCCACCTCTCTCCAGAGGTTTGCAACAAGCCACTGGTCAGTAGTAGAATACCATCAGAGAATGCTTAACCACGCACTTGTGAGGTTTGGGCAGTTTATTTTTTGTCTTAGAAAATAATTATTTTGAGCATCCCTGTTTTCCAGGGCCCACGTCTTCACCCTGCTTCCAGGAGGCAAGGATGCAGGGGCCTCATCGCTGCCCCTGATTCATCTTTCCTGTGAACAGGGCAGCCTCTTCATCTGGTGTCCTCTGCCTCACAGTGGCTGACGGCTTCGTTGTTTGGAAGAAGGATCACAAGAAGCCAGGACAGTTTAAGGACATGATGGCATGTCACCACCCATGAACAGCAGCAACGGGCAAAGGCACAAGCCATGTCCCTTGTCCATTGCTGGAGTTAAAAAAAATTACTTGGAGTTTATTTTTTTTTATTCTTTTCAATGTGTGACATGAAAGTGATGTGAATAAGGATATGCTTTACTGATAATTCTGAGATTTCAATTCAGAAAAATATATAATTTCCGGTCAAATATGGAAAAGAAAGTCACCATTTTATCTGCAGCCCTCTACAGTTTTGGCTGAGGGAAGACAACATGTTGTAATTTCGAACGATTGATTGAAAACTTGTTCACCACGAAGTATCATCGCTGTGCTCAATTTTTCCACATTCACATTTAAGCTGACACAAATCCAGTGAAATGTTAATCTTGTCTCATCACTAGCACAGAACAGTTAGGAGGCCTGGGGGGTGTTTTGAGTGTAGATATTCAGCGCACCAATATAGCTGCATCAGTGGAAGGTCCCAGCAAACGTATTTCTTGATTGGTGTAATTCAGCAGGCTCTTGTTAGAGGTCGTAATTAATTATCACCCAGCGCAGAGACAGAAAGGCTTGTGAGGCTGCTGCTAGCTCGGACATAAATCGTTTCTTTGGGGAAAGTAGGACTACAGTGGAGAGAAGGTGGTATGGTGTGTAACTGAGATATGACTAGAAAAATTGTTCCGGAGCTCAGATAATACTTTACTAGACAAAGTACTGTAGGCAGACAATGAAATATATGTGCCAAAATCAGTTAGGACCTTATGAAAATTTAATCAAAGTTTATGGTAAATAATTCCACCCTAGATGAAGCCACATTTCATTAATTTTCTATTGTTACTCATTTAAACTGAACTGATTACTGCACAAAGCAGAAACTTTGTTGTCATATATTAATCCAAGGACAGTCTGGGGATCAGTTTGGGGTAAGATCTTTGGTTCATGTTAGGATTTCTGGTCCTGCT
>NW_010418124.1:62254-86388 GCF_000710305.1 Buceros rhinoceros silvestris | reverse complement strand
TCAGCATTTTAACGAATCCCTTCCAGTCTAACGTGTTGCCCTCGGAGCAGGGACTGGACCTCAGGCCTCTCCCTGCACAAGCAAGTGCCAAATCCCTAGCTAAACCATCAGAGTTTGGATTAGCAAATCCCTCGTTCCTCTCTGAAGAGCAGAATAAGTTTAGCTGAAGGACTGGAGGGTCGCCTTCCCCCTGGCTAGCCTGTACCGCAGCAACTTGGGCGCTTTCCGTGCCAAGGATGAGGAAGGCTGCAGAGCCTTCCACAGAAGTCTTTTTTTATGCTTCAGTGATTGTTGGACACCTGTGTGAAAACCCAAATGCATCCTGATATGTTTTCTGCATAAATACAGCAAATCTTCTGAGGGACTCGAGTTTCCAGATAGAGGAGTTCATAGAAGTTCCTCAGGCGTTTTTGAGACCAAGACGCCCGCTTATCTCCGTGTGACCGGGATAATCATTGCAATCCTTGTATCTGTCCATTCCCGCGCTGGCTGAGGACCGACATGCCAAAATTTATATTCACCTGCAAGGATTCAAAGACCGGATACGCGTGCAGGAGCACGTGTGGCATGCGCGTCTGTGCACAGTCTGCAATATTTGCTTTAGCAGAGTGCTGGGTTTAACACCCAGTTGAAGGCTGGGGGTTCTGGGAAGTAATTTGAGAAAGCATTCAGAGAAGTCAGAATGCATGAACTGCTCTAGTATTTTGTGATAGAAAGGGTTAACGAAATTCTTGGCAGTGTAAAGAGGAAAGCAATGAATAAGGGTGGAAAGGTGGCTTTTACCTTTACATTATTAAATTGCCTAGACGAGGCCCAGGATGATGTGCAGTTCTGGCATACTTATATTAAAAGAGTCATGACAAGTTGCTGAGAGTGCAAAGATACCCTAAAAAATTGTGGAGCTTGGAGGAGATATAATTCCTTTGGAGCTGTAAAGAGCACCATCACTTTAGCTTAGCAAAGAAAAGTTCAAGGTGACATCAAGAGGAAAAACTAACAGGGAATGGAAGTGTTCTTTAATTCACTTTATAACGATGGACAAATGCAGAACGACAAACAACGTTTCAGCACAAGGTCAGACAAATTTAAATGGGAAATAAGGCACAAATATGTTTTAGTGAGATTATAAACTATCGAAGCAAACTATGGAAGAAAATGTTCCTGCATCTCCCGACGCGTCCAAACGCCTTTCTGCAGTTTGCCTACACAAATGATCCGACTCAGCACAGAGACAACTGGGTGAAATTAGGTGGTCAGTGTTCTGTTTGTTTCTGGTGCTGAGGCTCTAGATTTTATCTTTTTATTAGGTATAATTGGTGTAATTTTATTTTTTAAGTGTCAAGTTTATTGGTATTCTTGCAGAGAGTTCATTTGGTCCGTAAACATAATCAATCAACGGGATATTGATATGGCAAGTAGCAGTTTGATTAGAAATGCAAAATATTAGAACATCTGTGTGATTAATGAAGCAGCTGAGACACAAGTGATTCCACATTAGTGGGGCAGGTGTTTGGTCTAAGAGAGCAAGTGGAGTGTTGGTTCAGAAAGAGTAAAATCAGTGGCGTGGCTGGAGCTCCTCCCAGTATGAACTGCTGCAGGAACACATTCCCACTGGTAAAGGTCAGATTGATTCCGTGGCTGTCATAATGCCCTGCAGATAAAACACCTACTTACACAAAATAAATAAACCAGTGTTCACTTAAATGTGGTATGAACGAATAGTCCAACAATTATCAATGTCTCAGTTGTCTAGGGAGCTAATCAATTTTATTTATATTTTTAAAAACAACTGCAAAAATCTGAGAAATTTTCACATTCTGCACTGATTTCCCTCCTTCCAGCCTTGTCATGTGCTTGGGACTTTTCAGCCTGGACAGGGACAGGCAGAAGCACTCCACAGCCGTTGTTCAGCGGTAAATGGCCGAACTAGGGGACCTGTCTCTCCTTCCAGATGCCCGAGGAGGGGCATCCTGTCTTTGCTCACATCAAAGCAAGCCCTGGACATGTGACCACGAGGGAACACATTCGAGTTACCCAAAACCTATTTGGGCAACTTAAGCTGCCCTGCAAGAAGCAGAGTAGACCAGCAAGATCATCCAAACCCAAGATCCGTCCTTTCACCCAGGGACCAGAGGAAACAACAAGCATGGGATGGCACAAGTCACCTTCAACCCAGCCGCTTTTGGGTGCCACAGCTCCAAGAGCTGGAAATGAAGATCCATCTTAATCTCAAACGGAGCTGACAACCCATCTTCAACGGGAGCTTTTGATCCACTGCTCCTGTGGGAGTGAACTAAACTGTACCATCACAGGCAGCTAAAACTCTGCATGCAGGGTTTTACGCCTCTCCATTCAGGAGTAAATTCACATGAGCGTCCTTGGTTTCTTTGATTAGATGAGCCCCTATTCATAGCCGTGGGAGCAGAACTAGCCTGTTTCAGATCTGACATGCACTGACTGGCTGATATCCAACAATCTCTTACTACCTTCAGACATTGCCTTGCTGTTATCCATGGAGTATTGATACCGTACTGCACCATGGGGATGCCATCCTACCTATTGACACATTCGCCACATAAAATATCAGTTAATATGCAGGAAGTCCAGGCAATGAACTCCCACGGGCATGTAGCACCATATTTGTCCTTCTGCCACCAAAAACCTTTGCACAGGGATTTGATTTCCCCTGGGCTGATGATGAATGGCTCTGTGAATTTGATTTGGTCCCAACCCTTCCTCAGTGCTGATAAAGGTGAAGAGAAGCAAAGGAAGGAAATTAAACCCTTTCTCCCCAAGGGATTTGGTTAACCACGTCCATCTGGAACATTTTTATTATCAGGGAAAGTAACAAGAGAAACAGATGAACTGCACAGGAAGTTATTAGCAAATTTCTTCGCTCCCGTTCCCCTGGGAGAAAGCCCTTTCTGCACAACCATGTTATATTTATATTTCACCCTCCCTTTTCCCTTTTTTTCCTGAATTTCTCCAGATAACATAACTTAGTTGTCTCCTCTCCTGTTCCCCAAAGTCCTTCATGTTTGATGAATAATTTCCCTTTCTCTCCTTCAAACCAACCTGAGAGTTGCCCTCCTTGCCAGGAGTCCTCTCCAACAACACCCCACCTGACCTCTATTTTCAGTCCTTTCTTGGCATCCCATGGGGCAGTTATTACCCCCATATCTAAAAGAAATATTTCTCACGGTCTCTTCTCATTATTTTGAGAAAGATCGGGCTACTTCCAAGCACCAACTCCTTCATCAGCATCTCAGCATCTCTCCCTTCTCTGTGTAGCAAATGAGAGGTCCAGCAGCTCTGGAAAATTGGCATCTGACCTGCCTGTTGCTTTATTGAGCCTTGAAGGCAAAGTCGCCCCTTAGCTTCGTCTTTGTGATTCCAGGTGAGTGTCTCAGTGCACTGAAAGTCTTCAAAAACGGGGACATTTGTTCTGATTACACCATCCTTTTTTGGTCCTGCTGAGTTTCATCTACAAGTTGTGTTTCCCAAATGCACAGATTTCCTGGAACTGGAAATATGACATGGAAAATCTAGGAGAAGGCACAGAAGAAAAGTCCTTGTTTATATCCTACCTACATTACCATGATGTCCCATGCTGTACCAGAACACGAACATACTCGCTACAATTTCATTGGGCCCTGTCATCGGGCTCATGACTCCATCTCCCGAGTCCCTCCACAAGAGCCCAGCTCTACAGCTGCGTTTTGGGAGTGAGGTTTGAATGGTTAAAGCAGTCAAATGGACATGCAGGAACATGCCCTCATACTCCTGCCTCACTCCGCTGTCCCCGTGCCTCTCCTTCTCCATCTGCTGTTAGGCTGGGCAAGGCAGTGCTGCCAGAGGATTCCTAATATTTGCAGAATGGGTTTGGAACCCCGAATGAGAGGATCCCTAAACACAGGCACAGGCTGGTGTCAAGTCAAAGAGGATGAACTGAAAGAATGGAAGGCTGGAAATGGCTCGCTTGGACCTTTGCTTCTCGTCTGAAAGTTCAGGAACATTACAGAACCCCAAAGCACTTCAGGGATGCTGTGATGGAGGAAACCTGAAGCCTCAGAGATATGATACTGGTGAAAAAAAAAAAAGTTGTTTTATTTTTTTTCTTTTAGGTACCAGCAGATGAAAGGGACTCTGTGATTGCCAATAGGTGGAAGCTGCGGTTTATGGATTTGTGTCCAGCTCTTTAAGTAGCAATGGGATGCTAAAGCTTTTGCCACAGTGTTATTGCACCAATAATTGTCCTTTTCACCTAAATGAGGCCTGGAAAAACCTACTTTCTGCTAAAATCACCATGTGGCATGTAAATGTATTTATGTGCTGTGCTGGTACTATCACAGCCTTACTAGTTTAGTCCTGGGGTGGCTGATGGGACTGTTTGTAGAAGGACACTGAAGACATAGGCTGTTGATCTGCCAGTAGAAAACAAGGAAAATCTGATTAAGCAAATAAAATAAATGTATTGTGTCTGCAAAGGAGCTCTGTTGGCACATTGGCTCTGCAGGCCTGTCTGGTAGCTTCTGGGCTGACTCAGTTTGACTGTCCAGCAGTGGGGCCAAATGGGTGCATGGTACTTAGTCCACAGATCTGTTCTCTTCTGCTCTGCAGACTTGAGGTTCTGTGGCTCCCAAAGTTGGCAGACCCAATGCAGTTTGTCACTGCCTGCTCTGCTGCTTCGCCACACAGGACAGGCTCTCAAGCCATGGCTGCACTGATGAGAAGGCCATCAGGTCAAGCCAGCCTTCCTAAGAAGAATTTCACAGAGCAATTTGCCTTGTCTCCCAGGGGCCAGGGCAGCATGGTGTGCAGCATTGCCATTGCCAAGGTTCACGCAGAGCTGAGCTGCAGTGGCCAGATGACAGCCCAAAGACTGAGACAGCTTAATCCAGCACTTACCGGAGGAGGAGGAGGAGGAGGAAGAGGAGGAGGAAGATGAAGGCTTCACTGGAAGCATTTGATCTCCCTGTGAAAGCAGATTTTATAAGCAATGATGTTCGTTGCCATGTTAAGGATACTACAAATTTTCCCAGGAGCACTGAAACGTGCAGATATGCAGCATCCAGAGGAGACAGTTAATTAGTTATGGGTATGAACGTGCTTCTCAGAATGTGGAGCACAGCTGGGTTGAGCACGTGTATACACAGCATTCACTGAGAAGGAGAGCTGTGGAGATCCTTCCCAACTCTAACGTAGATCTTGGAAAAATAATGGATCCTGTGGGACACCAGTAGGAATTGTGGGTTTCTTTTAGCTTCTGGAAGATGTGGTTGGGTTTTTTAAACTACAGTTTAAAAATGTAAAAATTTTATTTATTTTATTTTATTTTTTAAATGTTAAAAATTTTTTAAACTACAGTTTAAAAAGCCCTGAAATGGATTGAAAACACTTCAGAAGTCTCAAGTCAGCGTAACAAGGATCACTGAAGCTCTCCCAGGCTCTGCCGGTATTAGCAATATGAGGAGTCCGAGAGGATTTCTGCTGTAATATTTCTAGGTAAATCTGCATGGTATTAAATGTCCGGAACAAGCGTAGGCTGGAATAGGTATGAGCTTCGTAAGAAGTAGCCATTGCTAGACTTCAGAAAGAACCTATTGTATGACATCAATAATGTCAAGTTTAGACCTCTCCTACCTATATCATGATTATGCAGATTACCCGTAATTTGTGACAACGGTCTAGATCTCCAGCTGAGCATTCTTCATCGACCTTATTAGGAAGACTTGACTTACTTGTGCAGGGGGCTGGAGGATCTAGCAGACAGGGGTGGGTGAGGTGGCAGCAAATGACTCGCAGCAGAAAGGACCAGGAAACAAACAGGAATCAGTAGCTTGGATGCTGGACTCCCTGAAATATGAGAGTGAGCAGAGCCGTGTGTGACGATGAGCACATGTGGGATGGAGAAGTCAGTTACTGGAGTTAGAAAATGAAAAACACGAGTCTGCAAGTCAAGGTAAGAAAAGGGAGGAATGAGTTTCTTACAATAAAACTCTTTATTTTGAGAGTGATGATGGGGCAGACAGGCAGTGACAATATCTCAATGCCAATTACGTTGAAAGTCAAGTGGAAAAGACTTGTTGAGCCCATTAAAGGCTGTTAATTTTTGTAAAGTTGCAGTAGGAAACTAGACAGGAGGTGGACAGTAATTAATGTAAATTGCAAGGAAAAGCCCAGGAAATCAAACGTTAACAGCCTCCACAATGAAACAAAATGAGTTAATCATAATTATCGTTATTACAATGTGTATCAGGGGAATTAATAATCGTTAGTTAATTGTCAACAGTGCCATCCTAACTTCCTCCTAGTGCATTTGCATGTTTTCCACCTCTTATTTGATCTCATTAGTTTAAAGAGATGCTGACAACTTGAAATCCAAGCTTTTTTTTAAAAAAAAAATAATAGCTGTTGCTCTTTCTCTCCTGCCAATCACAATGTCACAGTTACGTAATACTATTTTTAAAAATGTTTTTTCTTCCTCACATGTAAAAGTTGCAAAAGGAAAACAAAATACTGTGGAACTGTGACAGTCATTAAAAAACAGGTGGCCAAAGAGTCCAAGTAAACAAACTGGAAAATCCGTTTCTTTCCGGTCTCTTCCAGGACTCTAGAGATCCCAAATGAATTTGTTGCCTGATCAGAGCTGTTCTTTCAGAGTACTGTCACGCGGAGTTACAGACGAGAATCAAAGCTTCAGCTATGCCTCTTTCACATTTCTTAAGAGCGCTGCGCTTTACAGAAAAAGTCATCCGAGTTTCTTATCAGTGGGGAATAGACCCCGGATAAATGCAGGGATTGCTGCAGCAGATGTCTTGTGTTGCATTCAAAGTGAAAATTGAACGTTCCTTAAGGTTATGTTTTGATTCTAGGGAATTACGCTGTGGCTTAATCTTTGACCCACTGTGATTTCTCGTTTTAGAGGTGGGACCGTTACCTACAAGTCATGCATGATTTGACCGATGCGCCACAATACGCAGTCTGTTATTTGTGTTCGTCATCCATTACACCTGGTCACGGTTTCATGATTCAGATTGCTAAAACGTCCTTTTTGTATACGTACTGGAGACAGAATAAACTTTTTTAAAGCTTTGTTCAATTTTCTAAGACCATTCTGCAGTGGGGAAACAGTTGTGAAAACCCACCCTCCGAGCTGTCCAGTGTTAAATAAAAACAACCCAAATTCAACCTGTATACTGCATTAAATGTTTATAAATGCCATCAAAAGAATTACAAGACTTGACACTAGAGGTTCTATCCTTTTATTAAATGAACTACTATGCTTGGAAAAATTATATTGGTCTGATAAAATATATTTCTTTTAGACACATAGTAGTGCTTATTACAAGGCTGTGGTAGCTGCCAATGCCATCGGGCCCAAAACGAGTGCTGACGTGGTGATACCAGGATGCTCAATCCACGTCTGTCCATGTCTGTCTGTCTATCCCTTCGCTGGTCAGGAAAAGCACCCAAATGCTGCAGACACAGCCTGATCCTCACGGCATGGTCAGGACAGCAGGTTTGGGTGGCTGTCCTGCTCCAGCCACCAGTTGCCTGGCACGTTCCACACAACACCCATCATGGGGTTTGCACATCCCATTCTTTCTTTCCCGGCTCTTGACCCTCCTTTTTGCCACTTTCCCCTCCCTTCCTAGACCTCAGCCTTCTCCTAGTTAATCAACCTGCTCCTGAAGCCCTTTCCCCCCTCGGTACCAGTTCTGCCACATCCATACCCAAACCCAGCACTTTTGATTCCTTTACCTGGGTAATCCTGACCTTGCATGGTCTTCTCCACCTCTTTAATAAAAGGTTTTAAAGGGAGGGTTTTTTGATGGTGTTGGACCTGGGATTAAGGATTTCCTTGGTGTCATATATTAACAGTGCCACAGGGACTCCCCATGTCTGGATCTGCCCCTCCTATGGCAGTTGGCTCAGAGGGGTGATGTTTGGGCAGGGGACAGAAGCAAGAAAGACATGACAGGGAAGAAGAGAAACAAAGAATACATCTGCAGGATAGTTTAGATCAGTGGGTGAAGATGTTGGGAGCCTTTGAGAGGAGATCATCAATCCCACTTCCAAAACTGGAGCTGAAAGAGGTTGGCTGGAGTAGCGGGCTTGCTCCATACTAGGCCATCTCCCTCTGCTTCTCTGGAACATACAGCATGAACACCTTCAGGGTACGGCCCAGGGACACTCAGGGGCAATGTGGCACTTTCATCAGGGATACCACACTGCCCATGGCCAGTATCTGCCAGCAGGCTGTGACACAGCCCGCTATGCCACATCTGAGTGCTGGGGTGAGTGAAAAGACTTAGAAACCACCCATGTTCTAATAGGCAAAAGCCATGGGGCACCACAACCACATACACGTGAAAGGTTAGCCATGAGCAGAGCTTCCTTCCTTCAAGAACTTCTCAGATACCCCTCTATGATCAAGATCTCCGTCTCCCTTGGTGGTAAACTGCCTTACTCCCCAGACACTGCCTGCTCAGATCTAGCCTCCTGAACAGCTGTGTTCTGAGCCAAACTGCCGTCTGTGCGTGGGTGCCTGGGCTGATTCCCTGGAGCAGGGATGTGAGTGGGATGTAGCAAAGAGACACTGGCGAGTCTGCCCCAGTCTGGGCTCATCCCCCGTGACCTACAGACCTGTAACAGCCTGCAGGAAAAGAAAGCTCTACTGCCTGCAGGCAGATTCCTACAGCACAGCTGTGCCTTCTGTCCCTTCACCCAACCTCCAGACCCGCACGGAGCCCTGCCCCAGAGCCAGGCTTTGGGTCAGACCAGAGCCGTGCTCTCACCAGCTGCTCTGTCCTGGACTGCTTTGGAGGCAATGCAAAGAGCAATGAAGGGTCCAGAAGCAATCTGCTGGCTTAGTCCACCCCAGGGACTGAGTTAATTTAAATGTGGCGAAGAAATAATGTCTCTGTTCAGATGCACCAAGAACATGTTAGGACCTATGGGAAACATCCTGGGCTTTCTCCTGGGTGACGTAAAAAGAAGGTCGAATGTCCTGAAGCTTTCATGGCTTCTACCACGGCTGCGGTTGTATTTCAAGTGGGTGGGTAGGTGCTGCCCTTGGGTCTATGACAAAGTGTCTGTGAGCATTGCAGGAGGAATAGGTCCTGCAAACCACGGAGGCAGTAGATCACGGTATTCTGCAATCTGTAAAGCATCTGCTAGAGTAAATATATACATACATATGTTCTTAAAAACCACTTTCTTCACTGATGCTGAAGATCTTTAACAACAAAAGGCACCAGCAACAAGCCCAGGGATCACAGAGATGTACTAAAGAAAGAGGTACATCTCTGAGACCAGATAGGGTAGAAATCAGCTACAGTTTAAATGAAAGTGATGTGTAAGAGAGGAAATAAGCAGAGGTTACGTATGTGCAATCACGTCAGGTTTATACACTGCCTCCTGAGCTTAGGTACATACCAAACCAGTGGCTCTGTGAAAATCCTCTTTGTCACTGAGTTTCATAGCACTGACTTTCTTGCAAGTCCTGCCTCATCAGCCCAAACTGTCCCCATGGTTCAGCTGCAAGGGACCTGGAACATCTGGAAAGAATTAGGCAAAGCACGGAGTGCAGGATCCAGCCAAACGGGACTACTCCTTCCCTGCAGAGAGCTTAAAGATCTCCCCTGGCTGTACCAGCTGGTTGCCCTAACCCTGGGTTGAAACAGCATGGAAGGTGTGAAGCTCCATGCTGAGACCAGGCTCTCAGGCTAGCAGCAGCCATCTGGAGAGGAGCAGCATTCCCATTTCACCCCCCAATTCCCAGCTCCAGCTGAGTGAGACCTCTGGGCCTCTTATAAATAACACCCCAGTCTCAAGGACTTTCACATTTCTGAAGCCCACGTATTCAAGCAGGATGCTCTCTGTCTCCTCTACAACTGGGGGGAGCGGCTGGCTGCCCTCTAGGTCATGATGGACTGTCACTTCTGCTTACGTGCTGTGAGAGAAGGTCTGCTGGCTAGCGAGCGCCGGGCAGCGGATCTGCAGGAAGCGCTGCTCCAGGGTCTCGTAGGTTTGTTAACCAGCTGTCATAACACACTGTGGTTTTGGAGGAATTAAGTGTTTACATAAGTTTGTTTTGTAAATGGAGAGTTTCAAAAACTGTCAGGGTTTAATTCAGCTGTTAGAGTAGCCCCAAGGGCTGGATGTTTATTGAAGCTGCTCTTGGAGGTGCTGAGTCAAACCCTGCTCCCAGGGTCACACCAGGCAGCACAGGAGCCTCCACACAGCTGCTATGAGAACAAATGTGAATAAACCTCCTGGCTGTCCGAGGTTTTCAAAATCTTTTCCAGTTTTATCCAGATTGTTGAGTTCTAGTCATCATTAGAAAATGCAGTGTCAAAAAACAGTTACAACAGGGGTTTTGTCTACTGTTTCTACCCCATCAAACAGGGGCAATCCAGAGGAGGTAGGATCTAGAGTAGAGCTTGTTCCAACACCCTTTCTAATGTTGTGAAGTCCAGGGTTTTGCAAACTGCACTGATGATATTGAAGAGTTTTATGAGCCCACACATTGAACCTTTTAGTTTTTTCTATTGGCATCCTCAAAAATTCCCTTTGTCTAAGTCTGTGTTGTGTTTGATTCACCAGCTCCCTGAAACGGCTCTGTCCTTGTTTGCACCTCCAGCCGAACACCGTTCACACGAACGCAGAGCTGCTGAATTTAATCTCAGCACATATCAGCTTTCAAAATCAGGAACACTAGGGAAATATGTCTTTAATTAAAAAAAACACTTAGCAGCTTCTCCAGCTTTCCCAAGGACATCCTGCTTCTGGAGGGACTCACCCTCCCGGTTCTCTGCATCGTGTAACCAGGCTCCGTCTAAGAAGAACCAGATATGCGTGAAAAGCAGAACTTGTAACCTTTCTGCACGGTCAAACCAGCATCACGATGTGCTGGCTATGGGAAACACGGAACTGGAAGAGACTTTGAGAATCATCAGGCTCCGTCCCTTGACAGCACACACAACCGTATTATATAATCCTCTTCTTAAAAATACTGAATTGCATCTTAAACGTAACTTTGGTTTTTTGCTGTTGCCAGGACATCATTCCTGCAGGTGGAAACGGTTTCTGCTAAATCTAATCTATGGCTGTACTCATTCTGCTAGCACTGTCCTGCAGCTTTTCTCTTAGTAGACATCTACACCCCAATTTTACAGACAAATCCAAACCATTTATCTTCTCAGTATTTACTTTCCTGAGTTAAACAAGCCAAATTCTTCCTGTTGCCTCCTGTACGATTGTATCTGCACTCCCCACTTCTCCTAGACATATCACCTGGACTCGGGCCAGGCTGAACTTATAGGAAACAGTGCATATGGCTTTTACAGTGCTGTAACTATTTGTCATTTGTAATTACACTGTATTGTCCCTCTGGACAATGTTTTAGCACTACAAAGGTGATGTTCTTGTGCAGGAGTAGCTTCTGTTACAGTAACACAGCTGTGTACATGGTGAGGAGCCTAAACCTGCCACATGTCTGCTTTTCCTTTTCTTTCTTTGCTGTCAGAATCTACTGTAGAAGACTGTGTGTCCGGTTGACACATCCGGGTTTTCTAAATCCTCTTTGGAGGTATTTAGAAGACAGGCAGGTGTGTTGTTTAGGGATGTGGTTTAATGGTGGACTTGGCAGTGCTTAGGTCAACGGTTGAGCCTGATGATCTTAAAGGTCTTTTCCAACTTTTTTTTTCCCAGCGATTCTACGGTTCTATTCAAAAGCCAAAGGGATTCTGGGGGTCTTACCTACTTGTTCTTGGGGAAAAGTACATTTACTTGCAGAAAGGGTGTTGAAGATAGGCAGTATGATTTCTTCCGAGGAAGGAAATGGCTCAGGACAAAGCCTGGAGACTGGTGTAAAAGATGTACTTAACTTCAGAGGAGCTGGCTGGATGTATTCCACCTCCAGGGATGAGAAATAGAGCAGTCTGAGAAGACAGGCTTAGATTTGCTCTATTCTGTGGTCTACCTTTATATTTTTAAGACTGTGACATGTAACTCATTTTTTTCAGTGTGTATTTTCCTGGCCAACCTAACACCATGGAGGAAGTTTTATTTTTGATGTAGGCAGGGAGGCTAAATATTGTCACTGCAGGCAGCTGTAAAAAGATATTTTGGTTTTATACTTGCTGTATGCTCAGATGATATGGAAAGAGAATAGTAATATTTTACATGTAACTGAGATACCTCTTTCTCGTCACTACTATCTACATCAAACCGTTACTGCCTATACTCTCCTGATTCTCCCTTCCTGGTGGCCTTCCTAATTGTAATCTGCTGTGTTCATTAAGAGTCCATTAAAATCGATGGACCATTAAAGCCTGCCTGGTAAATCTGGCAGCAGTCAACAGATTAAATTCAAGGTCCAGCCAAACGTAATAGAAACAGTTTCTTGCTGACCACAGCCGCTCCGGCTGAGCCTTGTGTCTGAGAATGAAATACGGTAATCTCTCTGCTGCCAGCTAGCCTGCTGTTATTAGTGCTCAGCCTGCCACTGCTGTGAAGATAGCTATATTTACAGTGGTTATTTATGCAGCATTGTATCATGTTTAGCTGTTAATCACATCGCGACATACTCTTTTTCATTTGGTTAACTGGAAGAAAACACCTCGTGTACGAAGCACAACCTTCCATTCATCTTTTCTTCTGCAGCTTGAATTGCCTGGTCTTGATAGGATGAAATTATGTTTTAGACTTTTAAATGATGTCGTCATACCAAGGTCTCTTCTGATGGAAAAGGCAAATGCAAGGAAAAAATTCTTGCTGTTTACTACACATACCACGTATAACCCTGCATACACGTACCCTTGTACCTCTGTTCACAGGGTTAGTTTTCCTGATACAAGAAGCACTGTTCCCAGGGTTGACTTGGGCACCTCCAGAAGCATTTGTAAAATCTCAGCTGTAGATGACATCCACTACGGTGTCATTTTCACATTTTATTAATGACATTTCACTCTTCTTATGACCAAAGCTTCCTGAGTATAAGCAGAATTTCGTACATCCCCACAAATGCAAGTCAAGCTGTCTAAAAGCAAAGCACCCAGTTTGAGCGAGTTGACTGGGATTTCCAGCAGTCAGAGAAGGGAGAGCTGCCAGGACGGCAAAGCATCCTGGGGTTTGGAGCAAAAGCGACTTCTGGGAATGTTATAGAGCTTAGCCCAGGCAGATAGCATTTTGAGGATGAAAGCAAGGGAAAGGAATTCCCTCTTGTCTCACAGATGAATATTAGTTCCGAAAATAACAGCCTGCTACAGAGACAGAATAATAACCCTGTAGAGGGCTTGTTTTGTTTTTATAGGGCAAACTCACTCTTCAGTAGATTTTTTTTCATTTTACATGAGCCTATTTTTGGTTCCCTCAGCACCGGAGAAAACTGACTGGATAGGGATAGAGTCCTAGTGCTTTCTTAGTTTTAACCCAGAACTCTTATTCATTGAAAAAAAATGAAAAAATATCTCAAACTGATTGTTACGCATTTCACTGAACAGTAATACATATAAAAGTATGGGACAGACTAGAGACAAACATGAATAAGTAGCAGCATAGCAGAGCCATAGAATATCTTACAGAATGACTAGAAGCAATATTTGATAGTCTCTGAAATGTTATTTCTTAAATTAATCACACAGGCTTTTGAGTACAAAACCTTGCTGCTGTTTGGCAAAGACGTAGGTATAGCCTGATTTCATTACTCAGATCTTACCTAAAGTAACGAAAATAGACCATAAAATCAACCGTCTGAACTCATGGTCAGTTAGATGGCAGCAAACAGATGAAATCGATAGTAATTTTTTCCAAGTAATTTGCAGGCTGGGACTAATTAATAAAAAAATTATTACAAGAAATATACTGTCGTATCAACCTCTGGCTTAACTTTGTTCAGGAAGCTAAGAAGTTATTAGTGCTTCAGTTAAAGTAACCGCTATTGTCATTTTTACGGTGACACAAATATAGCACCTTTTCTCATCTTTATTCCTACCTTTTATCCGCACCCAGCAGTGGGTCTCAATTCAGCAACACGCGTTTTGCGTAGAACAAGAGCTATTTCATGAATCATCCATCAGCACGCTGCCGTCAGCTGCTGTCCAAAGCCTGTGCCCTGAGGTGCGGTGAAGGCCATCATCTCCCTTTGGCTTCTGCAGGACATACAGAAGTTTCGTTACATGGCTGATTGGTCTATAAATGGAAAGGCATTTCCCTTGCAGTGCTTACAGCATCCTGCCCAGTCCTCTAATGTCAGTCAAATTCCTGTCACTTGGGCTTGTGCATGGAACCACAACATGATTCAATATGTTCTCCAGGAATTCCATCATAATTTGTTCCAGGAGAAACTTCATAATTTTATTTGGGTTTGTTTTTTTTTTCCTAGAAGTGTATGAGGAGTTGCACTTGACATTTGCATTTTGTTTTTTCAGTGTGAAGTCGTAAATTAGTCCCATATGCCTTGCAGTTTGGGCATGGAGACTCGTGAACTTCTGTAAACCTTTTGATGTTCTCTGTGATTAAAAGACTATAATAAATCTACCCACAAAGAAGATGTTAAAAAACTGAATCTGCAACAGCTTCTGAAGAACAGCCTAATTATCTCTCTAAAAATATGGGCTTGCATCAAACAGACAAACATTTCTTTGCTGTAATTTCCCAGATTATCAGATTTTACACCAGGAGCTCTAGATAGTGGTATATCAAACACCCTCATCTTCTCTCACAACACCTGATGGAGATGGAAGAGAAAATGCTTTTTCACATGAGCTGGAATTAATTGTTGTATCATAATGTTGTGGTTAAAACTGAGCAAACTCTCAAGTCCTGTTGAATGGGTATCAGCGTGCCTGGGTGTAATGATGACTAATGATAATTTGGGAAATTATTTTTAACTCCATGTCTAGCTTTAGAAGCCTAAATAACATCTTCATAATTATTTTCTTCTGAAACAACTTCTAAACAGCACCTTCAGAAGAGGCCAGAGGACAACCCAGGGAACTACAAGCCAGACAAATTCTCTTTGGTCTCTGGAAAGCTCATGGAGTGAGTCCTCTCAGGGCACATTTCTGGGTGCAGGAAGGAGAAGAAAGAAACTGGTCAGAGTCAGGATGGTTTTACCACAGGTCAGTCAAGCCTGGCCAACATGATTGTCTCCTATGATAAAATGATGACAGTTCAGGATAAAGGGAAAGAAGAGGACGTCATTTTCATAGTGTTTAGCGAGGCATTCAAAGGCCTTTCCCATCGTATTCTTGCGTCTAAGATGCAATACCATGGTAGGGATGGGAAAATGTCAGCTGGTTTATAATCTGGTTGGCTTCTTGGGTTTAGAAGGTAATGAATGGGTAATAATTCATCTTCACCTGGAAATTGGCAACAAGAAGACAACCATAGCAGTTTGCCCTGGGTCCTGTTTTAATTCTTTACCAATGAGTGGGAGGAGGTAACAAAGTGCTTGGTTATCAGGTTTGCGATGACATCAAATTGAGCCACTACTCGATATGTTCAAGTGCAGGGCTGCTACTCGAAGGGACCTGAAGGAATGGGCTGACAGGGACATCGTTAAATTCAGCAAAGACGAATGCAAAGCCCATCTGGATGGAAGGACTCTGCAACGACACAGGATTGAGACTGCCCAAGGAGCAGCTCTGTGCGAAAGGCCCTGGAGGTCCTGTGAGGCAGTGAGCAGGACACGGGCCAGCAGCAAGTCCCAGCATCAGCAATGGCCAACAGCAGCCTGGGCTGTATGAACAGGGACAGAAACAGAGATCGAGGGAAGTCATGATTGCCCTCTGTTCTGCACGCGTTAGACTACATCTAGATAGTACATCCAGTTCTGCGTCCCCCCCAATAGAAAAACGACATTGATAAATGAGTGAGTTCAGGCGAAGCTGCCAAGGTGTTGGGGAACCTGGGCTTGGTCAGTCTGGAGCAGAGACAGCTTTTGGTGCAGTTAACCGCAGTCCCCAGTGTCTACTGAGAGGTCCTTGAGGAGACGGAGATGGAGGTTTTACAGCTGTGCAGGGGGGAAGGGTGAGAGACAAAAAGGAGAAGCTGAAACAGGAGAGTTTCAGCTTGGATAGAAGGAGAAACTTCTCCCCATGAGGACAATCAGACAGATGGGCAGGTTGTGCATTCGTTGGAGGTTTTCAAGCTTTCAGTGGATGAAGCCCTGATCATCCTGGTCTCACCTCAGAGCTGAGCCTGCTGTGAGCAGGAGGTTGGAGCAGAGACCTCCTGAGGGCCCTTTCAGCCTGAGCAGTCCTTTGTCCTGTGAATTCATACTGGTCTTCTTTTGAGACAGAGCATTGGCCAGTGTAGTCCCCGTACTAGTCTGTCTGTCTTTTCAGGCAGACAATCCCGCCATTACCATGACCACAATCTTGGCATGTGGATAACCTTGGACTGTTTCTTTTCTGTGGCTCCACGGCCAAAGCCCAAACAGAAACATTGCCAGACAACGGGCAGAAGGGCCACTGGGGAAAATGAACCACCCCAAAGTCACTCAGGTGAGCAGCCAGGAACAGGCTGGGGTGGCAAGAGAATTACCTGTCCCCCATGGGCAGGGAAGCGTCCTCTCTGCATGTGCTATCTGCACTGGGCAGGTTCTCTAAAGCCAAGTTCCCCCTGTCCCCACCTGTGAGCTGGTTTTCATGGGAAATACTCCTGAGGACGTGGTTTAGACTCGGGTCACTATGAATCTTTCACAATCCTCCTTAATACTTAATTTTAAGTTATACTGTCACTTTCAGCTGACAGAAAATCTTCACTTAAGGCAAATATATTAGAGAGCTTCCCAGAAATTCATCTCATTTAGCTACTTCAGGGCTTTCCTTTTTTTTCCCTGTACATCCATTAGGTTTTAAGTGAAAAAGATCCCACCACCTCAGGTGAGGATGGAGTCCCCAATACCACGTTGAGAGCTCTGTAAGGAGCAACGTTCCACTGTTATTGAATGTCTCCATTCTTTTTGTGAATGTAAAATATCACATTTGCCACTTTCAAGGGCTTTTTTTTTATTATGATGGCTCAAATCCTTACTAAAGTCAAAAGGCCCACAGCACACTCAGGGGCTTAGAAGGATAAAGGCAGATACAGCTTTTTCTGGTTTTTTTTTTTAACCCATGTATTGTGTCAGCGTGCTGTGCAAGGCAGGTCACAGTGTCTAGCCCGGCTTCTGCTCCCTCCAACTTCAGTTGCTACTTCTTATTTTAATTAGGGAGAAGTTTGGTGACCATCTATGGTCCTCTTCCTTCACCGTTGTCTCTCTTCTATACATTTGTCTTTCTGCAGCCACAGCCCCTCAGGAAATCGGTGGTATGCATTAATTTAGTCCAGTCCTGCCACTCGGTGTGATCGCGTTGGCACTGGGAGGGTTGTGCCAGCGTAACGCTGAAACAGGGCTGGCTTTGCCAGGTACTGGCAGCAAAGCGCAAAGTGTCCGCATCACCCCTGAGCAGATCAATCAGGTCTTTCGTCTGCACAAAATCTGCTGAACGGAATGGAAAACCTCACAGACATGACGATACGTGCTTGTGTAAACATTTGCCAGTTTTGGACTTAAGCTGTAAAAGCAGGAAGCCTCAGGGCACAGCTTGGGAAATTTAAGACATACAGGTTTTGAAAATGTCCTGGCTCTTTGGGACCTTTGTTCTGATTCATCGCCTTGTGTTTTGCACTTCATGTAAGACGTGATGGCAATTTTGCATATTTATATGTATATTTATATATTTATTTGATAAAGAAACCTTTTTTTCCCCATGACTTTCATTTGACTTATTTGCTGCAATTTTTTTTTCTTCTGAGTGTCATAGTATTTCCCACCAGCTTTCTTTTCATATCTAGTTCTTCCCTCCTTCCTGAAGAGGATTTGTCCCCCACTCCTTTTTATCAGAGACTATTTATCATTTCCTTTGCTCATAGTCGGAATCTCTCAGCTTTCTTCTGGTTTATCGGTATCCTCCTGCAGTCAGGTGCCTAGGAGTGCATAGCCATCCTACTGCGATCTTTCCTAAAGACGTATCAAAAAGAATAATGACTTCTCTGCCCTTGTAAATGATAACCTGTAGTATAGTATGCTGAAAGACTTTGTCTTTTCCATCAGAAATCACCGTGCATACTCGTATTTAGCATGTTTAATTTGTTATCTACTATCAACTCCAAAATTAATAAGTTATTAGTAACTTCAGAGCTCCCTGAACCCTCTGGGACTTTTCCTTTTAGATATAAGCATCAGCTTCATTAATACCATTATAATTTATTCATCACTCTCTAATATTCTGTTAAATTCCCCTCTACTTTCAAAGTTAGTATTAAATATGTGTATGAACCACGTTCAATTCTGACTGAGTAGAGGCCCTCCAGGAACTGATGAATTAGACATTTAGCCAATGAATGACAGTCAGTCCCTTGCAGCAAGCTCAGTTTTAGTTAGATTATGAATTTGGGAGGTTGGAAATTATTGGTTGTTTTTCTTTTTCTTTAGTGCGATCCTTCACTGCTGATGTCAAAGGGCTTGTACATCTGATGCCAGAGAGCCGATAGCAGGAATTCAGGTTGCCTTTTAGTGTCAGAAACGAACCTTATTCGTGGTATAGCAGGACGTGCTGTAGCTCCCACGTTGTTTGGAGTCATTAAATCTGCTCTGCCTGACGATATGTGTTCAACCACAATTTCTTTAGCCGGATGGAAAATGTTCATTGATTCTCCAGCTCCCGTCAAGCCAAAGGTAAGAGGACATGATAATTAACTTTGGGCTAAAATCCTCCCAAGCAACAAAGTCTTAGATTGTTCTGATTTTATCAGGAAGTACTTCTGCATGCAGGCTGGCAACAGACCCTTAGGGACCTCTTGCCAAAGTCAGTGGTTCTGCCCACCAAGGGTCAGGGAAAAAGAGTAGAAACCCTGTAGAAGCCCATCTGACTGCAGCTTGGGTTTCATGGCCAAACTTCACAGCAACAAGTCAGTCCTCCTTCTGCCCATGCGTCTAGAGACCACATTCAGAAGGCACCTCCGGTGGCGAGTAGATGTGGGAAGGATGAGGTGTGGGAAGAGCCTTGCTGGCATCCCCCTGTGATCCATCCACAGTTGCTGAGGAGATTGCTGCCGCCACATCGGGGCTGCCAGCACTTGCTGCTGCAGGGCAGTGACAATTTGCAGTGCCCCAGAGGAACGAGTTTTGTTTATAGAGACAAAGACGTGCTACCCCACGGTGAGAGAGGGCTGTAGAGATGAGAGGTCTGCCATCTCTAGGGAAGTAATTTCCGAAGTGCTGAGAGAAAGCAATTGTTAGCAATTTTCTGGGAGAGAAACAGCGTGCGAGTTATTGATTGATTCTTACTGTCAGGTAATCTGAGTGCAAACTTTCTGTGAGGAAAGGTCAAAGTGTCAAATACATATTTCACCATTTTTGAGAACATCTACATCAAACTGATGACGGGCAAAACTAGTCTCCTCACTTCATGTAATATATGCTTCCAAAGTTCAATAGCATTGTCACATAACTCAAGTGTTTGCTTCAATCATTATTCATACCTTCTGTTAGTGCTGCAGTTGGAAAAATAATGAAAATGTTATTCATAGAATTTATTAGTCCCCAAATTCCATGAATCTCATTGAATAAATTATTCCACTATTATTATCTCCCTCTTCCCTCTCACTCCTCCTCCCTGTCCCCAGGGATTCTCAGATGACTACCCGTAAGGAGGAATAGGTGCAGATGCAGCTGTTGGCCCAAAGTCGAGATGCTGCAGCTGTCTGGTATGACCCAGGTGGATGGACATGAGCATGGAACACACAGTGTGTGTGGCTTCTCCATTTTCTTTTATCCATGGGACGCCAAAAATATTTCTGTACGAAAGCCCAAAATTACAGATGCCAAGGCATAGACAACTGAATCACCTCCTGAATAATATTTAAATATGCTTTCTTTAGAGGCAGATCATGTCTGAGGTGGCCCTGATTGTCACTCCCCAGGGACGGACAGGGCAGCAGCAGCTTCTGCTTGGTGTCTGCAGCTGAGCTCTGCTTTTGTTGCTTCTGGGAAGACCTCAGGCAGGAGAGGGGCAATGCTCTTCTCAATTTGGTGTGGTGGTCCTGGAAACTTGTGCTCTTTAATAAATGTTATTTATTCACCGAATCACAGAATCATCTGGTTGGCAGAGACCTTTAAGATCATCGAGTCCAACCGTTCACCCTGCACTGCCAGGGACCCTAAGCCACGCCCCTCAGCACCAAATCCACACGGCTGTTAAACACCTCCAGGGATGGGGACTCCACCACCTCCCTGGGCAGCCTCTTCCAATGCTCAATGACCCTCTGCGTAAAGAAATTTTTCCCGATATCCAACCTAAATTTCCCCTGACAAATTATCCAGATTTTATAAGCCTAGGACTTAATTTTAGACTATTTGCAGTTATTAATATTAAAGCTGAATTCTCCAACCCCTCTAGCAAAGGCAGCTTTAGGACAGGGCTGCACTCTCCAGTCCCAGGTGGAAGTATGTTGGAGTTATGCGCTTTGCATGTTTGCATCCACAAGGTACTTGCAAAATTGCATGTCCTGTCCGTCCCGCTGAGGTGCAGGAAAAGATCTGAGAGCCTTCTGTACCTTACGGGGTTGAGTGCGGGATCTGATCAAGAGGACACTGGCCTGAAACTCCTACTGCCAGCTCTATGAGCAGGTCCCAGCACTGCTCCTTGTCTTTGTCTCGCTTGTCTTGGGGTCAGGAGCTTTGAGTAGATGATTTTTCATAGCATCTTGTACAAGGCGACATACTGATAGTTGCAGAGTCCTTCTCCCTCTCACAGCTCAAAGGGAAGGCAAGACAGGAGGAGAAGTTTCATTTCCCTAAGCCAGTATATCTACAGGGCAGGTGACTGCAACCCAGGCTCCCTTGGGAGCTTAGTGGGGTCCTTACCTGATAAGAGAAATTGGAGAACATGGGGCCTTGTTCTACCTTTTCTGAAAGGTACAGACAAATCTCATTCCTGTGTCTGATCTGGTCTCCGAACAGCCAAGAGCAAGAAACAGGGGCTACAGGGATGCAATTCATTCGTACCTTTCAGAAAGGGTAGAACAAGACACAGACACCCATCCCTGCTTTGTGGATATCGACTGCTGATCCCACAACACCATGGGCGTATGGCCTCCCAACCCCACACCGAGCACTGAGTGGGCATGGGAGTATCTCCACACCGCAGGGACCGGGGAGCTACAGGAGAGCCCGTAGCATCTCTCTTGAGGGACTAACTCCATTTAGTCAGGGCTACTGGTGATCTACCCTGCAGGTTTGCTGTTTGCAGATGAGTCTTTTCACATATTCCCACAGTCACCACCACGGACATGGAAGTGTCTTAGCAGAAAAAGTCCTGGTTGCTCAGCTCATCGTTTCAGTGTTTTGCTGCCTCTGTCTGAAGTGTGTGATAGATGACCACTACCCAAGAGCCTTCTCTATCTCCACGTAATCATCACTAGGTGCAAGTGCCTGTTCAGTACTGCAGGAGTCAGCTTTGCAGAGACTAAACCACATTTGTGGGCAGGAGCACCAGCCTGCAGGAGTTACACGTTGCCTTTATTGCTCCCTCTGATCATTTGCAATTTACTTCTTTCTCAAAGTCTGTTACAAGCGAAGTTCACTCCGTCTGAGCTCTCTGTAGCCTGGTTTGCTCCCCTGCCTCTCACCCAGCGAGAGCAGTCATTTTCTTTGGCACGATGAGAAGTGAGCTACTCAAAGGTGCTGAGTGATTACTCTGAGGGGAAAATACTGCTGAGTCCATTTTCACCATCCAACTTGTAAAAGCATTTTTTCCAAAGGCTTCGTTATTCCTTATCCAACAGTCACAAGAATTTCTGTTATGTATGTGACTGCTCTTAGGCTTTTGTCTGTCTGTTGTTCCACCTTCAGGAACCCTTGGTTTGTGTGGGGTGCTTCGGAAACTCCTGTCATCTCTGATGCCAAGCACTGGTTCAGGTCAGTGGGGCAGAGGGGAAGCAGCGTTCACGTTCAAAGACATAAAGTCTGTGTTCAACTTGTAGTCTCGTAAATGTCAGCTTGCAATCTGCTTGAAACCACTTTGTAGGATAAAAACAAGGTGAAGTGTGAGTTATGAGGCTGTGGAGGTGGTGCAGCAACACAGGTCCTCTGTAACGTGGAGTAGCCTAGCTGTTTGCCCTGGCAGGAGAGTTGTCCCAAGGGAAAAGGGAAGCCAGTCTTCCATGCGCTGCGAACCAAAGCACAGACTTTCCCTTTCAAGCTACGATAGACTAAAATGAAATGGGAAGAAAACACTCAATAGACACAAATCCCTTTGAGTTTTCCCTCCCAGACACCGCAAGTTTTCCAAGAGCTGTTGGTGGCCGCTCTGCTGTTTCGCTGTCCGTACCCTCGCTGTCAGAGCAGTGCACAAGGACCCTACGGGCAGCAGCACCTTGTCAGCCAGCGGCACAGTGCTCCTAGCCTGAGGACTCGGGGAACCTGCAGAAACCGGGGCGGGGTGGGGGGTGTTTCTTACCTCCTTTTCAAACGACTGCTCCCTGGAAGGAGATTCCTGCAGCTGCTTGCAGAAGGTGCGCAGGATGAGCGGTGCCAGCTCACCCAGTGAGCTTGTCAGTCGTGTCCTGTCAGCACAGGGAAGAGTTTACTGAAATTGCTTCTCTCAGGCACAGCGTGGGCAGAATTGTTCATCACGTTCACTCTTTTCAGGCACAGAAAGGAGACAACTTGTCTGGCGATGCCTTCGGTGATGAATGTCTGCAAAGGGGCTGCAAGCACAACCGCTGCAATGACACTCTGCGTGCTTCTGGGCGTGCCTGCAAGCTTCCTTCAGGCTCTGACCAAAACCTACCATGAAGCTAGTTTGATCACATCATGGGTGCCTCTTCCTCATGAGAAGGGAATTATCCTTACTAGGCTTGCAGTCTGGAGAAGAGGGGGCATATGGGCCCAAGGAGAAGATAAAATATCCTGGCTGACCTGAATGGACCACCCTCTGCGTCATGGGTTTGAATGCAAAGCAAGTTTCTTCTCACCCACATATCACAGAATCACAGGATCATCTGGTTGGAAGAGACCTTTAAGATCATCGAGCCCAGCCATTCCCCCTGCACTGCCAGGGTCCCTAAACCATGTCGCTCAGCAGCACATCCACACGGCTTTCAAACCCCTCCAGGGATGGGGACTCCACCACCTCCCTGAGCAGCCTGTTCCAGTGCTTAATGACCCTCTCTGTAAAGATATTTTTCATGATATCCAACCTAAATTTCCCCTGATGCAACTGAAGTCCATTCCCTCCCGACCTGTCATTTGTAACATGGGAGAAGAGACCGACCCCAGCTCCCTACAACCTCCTTTCAGGCAGCTGTAGAGAGGGATAAGGTCTCCCCTGAGCCTCCTCTTCTCCAGACTAAACATTCCCAGTTCCCTCAGCCGCTCCTCATAGGACAAGTTCTCCAAACCCTTCACCAGCTTCGTTGCCCTTCTCTGAAGCCGCTCCAGCACCTCAATGTCCTTCTTGTAGCGAGGGGCCCAAAACTGGACACAGGACTCAAGGTGTGGCCTCACCAGTGCCGAGTACAGGGTGACAATCCCTGCCCTCCTCCTGCTGGCCACCCTAGTGCTGGTACAAGCCAGGATGCCATTGGCCTTCTTGGCATATTCCCATCCCAGGACGAGGAGCGGAGCCCACCTGGACCAGTGGGGCTGCAATGGTCAATTCTTGTCTTCACTAGAGCACAGCACAGTGAAAGCAGCGCTCCCCCGGCATGGCTGGCTGTCTTGCTGCGAGGCAGATTGAAAGCGTGTTGCAAGCTGTGGGGTTGAGCCACGAATTTCTGCATGTCTGCAAGAACTGCGAGGTCCACACCGTGCTTCTCCAAGGGGACTCCCAGAGTGGTTCCTGGGAAGGAGTCTCAGGAGTCCCAGCAAACCGTGATGGCTCTCCCTCTTGCAGCCTCACACCAAGTCATGCAATGTTCTCTCAGCCTGGGACCTGCCCTCACGCTCCTCACAGACCGCCTGTGGCTCAGCTTTGCTGACCCTGCCGAGTCCTTTGTGAGAGCTGGGGCACCCTGTCTTTTTCCCTAAGATCTCTATCGTCTGTCACAGGGGAAAACAACCCACTCAGCTC
>NW_010418124.1:50948-62010 GCF_000710305.1 Buceros rhinoceros silvestris | reverse complement strand
GCTGGGGCACCCTGTCTGTTGCCCTAAGATCTCTATCGTCTGTCACAGGGGAAAAAAACCCACTCAGCTCAGGTGGTTTAAATCAAATCAGGATCAAAGCAACTTTTAGGGGTTTTAATGACATCTAATTAACTGGTAATCAGTGAACTGTACAGTCAGGGTCTATATCAGCAATATGACAGACAAAGAACAGCACTAGATGCCTATGAAATGTTAATAAACACCTACAAGTTTCAAAATAGCCTTCATAACTAATCCCCCAAAGCTCTCATCCCACAGCATGCACACTACCTCCTCAGAAGCCATGGAGGCCACCAGCACTCACCCCTCTCCTGAAACGTAGGTGCTCTCCATGCACACCGGTGACAAAGGCCCCTTTGGGCTCACACACAGGCATTCCATGTTCCTGTTGCAAGGGATCTACGATGATCATCTAGTCCGACTTCCCGACCAATTCAGGGCTGACCAAAAGTTAAAGCGCGACAGTAAGAGTGTTGCCCAAACACCCGTTAAACATCGACAGCCTCGGGGCATCGACCACCTCTCTAGGAAGCCTGTTCTGGTGTCTGACCACCCTCTTGGTAGAGAAAAGCTTCCTAATGTCCAATCTAAACCTCTCCGGTGCAGCTTTGCACCATTCCCACACATCCCATCACTGGTTACCAGGGAGAAGAGACCAGGACCTTGCTCTCTGCTTGCCCTCCTCAGGAAGCTGCAGAGAGCAATGAGGTCACCCCTCAGTCTTCTTTTCTCCAAACTAAACACGCCCAAAGTCCTTAGCCTCTTCTCAGAAGACATTCCTTCCAGCCCTTTGACAGGTCCTTCCAGACCTTTCACCAGCTTTGTTGCCTTGCTCTGGACATATTCAAGGACCTTTGCATCCTTCCTAAATCGTGGAGCCCATAACTGCACAGAGTATTCAAACTGAGGCTTCACCGATGAGGAATAAGCAGGATAATCACCCCTTTTGACTTGCTGGTGATGCTGTGTTTGATGCACCCCAGGATGTGGTTTGCCCTCTTGGCTGCCAGGACACACTGCTGAGTCCTACTGAGCTGTTGTTGACCAGCACCCCCAGATCCCTTTCTGCAGGGCTGCTCTCCAGCCACTCCTCTCCCAGTTTATAGTTGTGCCCAGTGTTACTCCACCCAAGGTGCAGAATCCGGCCTTATAGCCCAATGCTCCAGTCTATGAGAACTGGCCCTAGAACCAAGCCCTGAAGAACACTGCTGCTGACTGGCCACCAGCCAGATCTAGCCCCATTCACTACAACCCTTCGAGTTCTGCCCTTCAGCCAGTTCTTCAGGCAGCACACTATGAACCTGCTCATCCCACAGCTGGATAACTCGTTCAGAAGGATGCTGTGAGGGACAGATCAAAAACCTTATAAAAATCCAGGAAACCTACATCCACCGCCTTCTTTCATCCCTAGGTGGGTGACCTTATCATAGAAGGGTTTCAAATTAGTTAAACGAGACTTTCCCTTTAAGAACATGTTAACAACAACACTAGCTGGATGCCAGCTCTTCATGGTGTCCAATGGGGTGGTTGCAGTGCCCAGCCTCAGCAGATGCTGGGATGTCAGTGGTGCTTCAGGCAGCATCACACCAGCTTTTGACTGCTGCTGTTCCCCCTCCAAGGACTCTCCCTGTTGCTACAAATTTTTGTATTTCACTCATAAGCCTTCTTAAGCTGACTCCTTCATTGTTCAGAAATTTTTCTGTAATTCCCAAGTCAATCCAGCTAGTTGTCGCTGTCCTGCTCAGTTTGGAGCAAGTGAAGGCCGTTTTGCGTATTCTGCTGCCCATGCTGTAGGCACTCCCCTTTCTATCTTAACTGCTGTTTTAACTGGGCCATTCTGCCAAGACTGGGCTTTGTCAGCACCTGCCAAAGGTGGACTTGCCTGGACCACCTACTGCACTGAAACCTGTCCTGAAACCTGCAGCCTGTCCTACCCTGTCCATCGGGCCACCAGTCCCTGTGCCACAAAACTCTATGTTTTGCCTCTTCACTGACTGTTGACTTTTACTTTTTTCTTTGCTGAGCACAAGAGGCTGTGTGACCTCCTGGGGTCTCACCTGACACCACCGTCCCCTCACATTCCTCCATCTCTCCTCTCTGGTATGGAGACCTATCTTCTCTCCCTGCTTTATTCCTGCATCACCCATCATCCCTTCCTTACTCATGGCCATGCGTGTCATGTTTTCTGGGTCTTTAGATCCTTGATCTGCTTCTTCTCTTCCTCTTCAGGGAAGGATTCAGTCATAACCATATGGAAGTCTCCTGGGCAGGGCCCAGCTAAGTATGTCCATCTCCTGGAAGATACCCCGAAATTCTTTCCCCTTCCAGATATACAGTCTTCCAGATTTCACAGAAAAGAAAGTAGAGTTCTGCCCATTTTTCCCCAGAACGGCCTCTTTGAAGCTGTGGAAGAAATCAGACACCGCTGAAAAAGTGTTCTGTCATAGTCAGACACCAGAGACTCGTGGCCAGAAAAGCACCACCACAGGCTGGCGAGCCCAGTCAGTTCCTGCAGTTTCGCTTCTTTTGGACTCCCCTTCCCCCTAGCTCTGGTCCCTTCAGACGGCTGATTTGCAGCCGGTGATTTTGTAGTGCATGTGAGGGTGTTTGTGTGTGCATACATCTGTTTGCTCTTCTGTAGTGACCGCTGCAAACGCAGTATTAAAGAAACCAGGGCTACCGTTCAGTTATTTATTGCCAGGCATTTGGCTGCAAACGCATTTCTCATCAATACTTCTTGTTAGGTTTTCTTAGCCTTATTCCCAACCGTGTGCCTTAATATTCTTTGGTCTTTTCCTGATTTATTTTTAAGCAAATCCCCAAAAGCAAATGATAGGGATGAAATTGAGTTAAGTAGCAACAATAAACTGAAGATATTAATAGTCCTCAGCTTGGCATTTATAAGAGATGAGGATTATTTCTTGACGTGGCACCCAATAATTGGTCAAAACAGTTTCTTAGTTAACAGTGCTGGGAGAAAATGCTGGGTATGACCATGTGGCTTGATTTGTATAAATGGGCCATGGAATGGTTTTTCTGCAGGTCTCTGCAGCAAAGGGCGTTTGCAGCACAGCCTGCTGCTTCTCCCCCAGTCTCAAATCACGCGGAAGACAATTCGAAAGACAGTTTGGGGGCTTATCCTGGTTTTGGATGATATCGTAGAGTTTCCCACAATTTGTATTTAGAGGGGACAGATATCTCCTATATGCAGAAGTGCACACTGTCTAACGTACGTGGCCTCCTGCTGCAGACATGTGACCAACTCCCATGTGCATCACGACTGACTAGTTAGGCAGGCCTAACTAGCAGACTGCTGCTGCTGCCGGTTATTATCAGTTGCGCTGGGTAAGGCTTGCGAAGCGTGTTCACACTGCAGCTGAGCCATCCAAATACCTGCCCCTCCCTTTGCATTTCCATCTATTTTGTCGTGCTCCCAGATAGACCTCCAGCCCTTCCCTCAGCCCCTCTCCTGGAAGAGATGGAGAGATCGTCCAGGGATGGTCTGGAAGCAGCACAGCAGAGGCTGAGCACCGTGGCTGGCACAGGCAGACATCAGCTCACAGCTGGAGAAGGTGCGTGGTGTCATCCCCATCCTTGGTGGTGGTACCTGCCTGCATGGGTTCCCTCTGGCCACAGCAGTCCGCTGGGCACAGCCTCACGCTTCACTGCCACTTCTGCCTCAGCACCAAGGAGAAAGTGTAAGCAGCAGGGAAACAGCCCAACACACCCCACATCCTCCTGTGCATGGAACCTGTGCACCCCTTCACCTCCCTTTTCCTCCTCATTTACAAAGGAAGGTGTTCTTCAGCCTCGAGGACAGTCTGAGTGCTGTTCCCCTCCGGGAGTACAGCCGACTTCTTCATACAGTCAGCGACAGCTCAGGCAAGGAAGAGTGTTTCAGTTGTTAATTGCTTATCCTTTCTTCCACTGCAGCAGGAAAATCCTATCAAAAGGAAGTTAATTATTTAAATGCCTCCCCATCGGAATTGCTCATTCAGAGCTGTTTCTTACACCTAACTCACCCTGAGGCTTTCCCTGCTTTCAGCAAACCTGTGATGGGTTTATATTATTAACCAAATAGGGCTGCTGCTGACCAAAAATTTAGTGACGATCTACTGGAGACAAAGCAGCCACTGTATTACAATACCATTTTAGTCTGCACTGACTTAAAAAACGTTGTATTGTGCTGAAGATAATCGCATGGAGGGCAATTATAGAAGCTGGAGAGGATCAAACACAGTAATAGGGATATAAAAGGAAACCTGCATTCTTTATACGCTACTCCCCATGCATGTGAAGGCTTCCCTTTTATCTGTCTTTGTACAGATGTTTTAAATTACATAGTAATTACAAATTCAAAAGGATTTTTTCAGACAAAACCATCTGATCTTAGCCACTCTACTGAGTAACACTGGAGCAGCCTCCCAGTGCTTGCAGCTGAGTTATCCATCACTGCAAGCACAGGATGGCTTTGTACGGGACGTGTGGCGGTTTTTTCAGGGCTCAGGTCCTGACCCAGAGCCTTCTGCAGGGGTCAGAATAGATGATCCAGTGGCTCCTTCTGGTTTCATTGTCTACAAAAAGATATAAATAATACCTTGGGCAGAAAGGTGATTGATCGGATTATTACTAAAGTGTCATTATAATCTAAATCCGTAGACAACTGACTGAGAGTGCAGTGAAATGTCAGGATAATTATGTAAGTTAGTTAAAATTATAGCTGCCCTAGAAGATTTGTCCTACCACCTAGGATAAAAAATCAGCGCTAGTGATTACAGTGTGACTTTGGGAGGTGCGAAATGGTGGACTGGTGCCCAAGGAGTGTATGTGGTGGCAGCTGCAAAAACGCTGCGTGAGGAAAGGTGATTAATAGGCACAGGGAGAGCCTTCAGTTTAGATCTGAATCAATTCTGTTCAAAACCGGTAGGCAAGGAGGCAAGTCTGTGGAGCACACAGGACTGCATCTCCTTGTAAAACTTGCACATGGAGGCTTCCAAGGGTGCATGTCTCCGCGTTATTGGAATTTGGTTCAACAGGCAGATAAGAGACACAATGACAGATGCCCTTTCCTTGTGAGCCTCTTCAAGGAGAACTCTGTGGCAAATGTAGTCGAAGGATTCAGTCCAAATCACCTTGAAATTAGAGGTTTTCCATTTGCTTCAATTTATCATGTGCACTGAGAGCCACTGAAAGGGAGGAAGGGTGCCCACGTGCCCTGGTCCAGAGCAAGCTCACACAGGCGAGCAGTGCTAGCAGAGAGAACGAAGAGGAAGGGAGTAGGTGATGTTTAAGACCTCCTAAGTCATTCTGCTGAATTCATCCCTGTGTACCGCATTTGTAGTTAAATTCTTCCAAAACCAGCTGTTCTGAAAAATGCTGCCACCTATTTTCTTCGCAGCTTCTACAAGACGGCTATTCTTTGCGTGAGGGGCTATAGGAAGTATTTGCTCACTATTATGCTGCTATTTATCCAAATCGTTCCTAGACTTGTTCTATACCATACCAAACAAAAGTCATCGTAACAAAATCTTGCACCTTGCAACTTCTACCTTGCTTGTTTGTCAGCAAGGTCACCACATAACCAGGCCCTCTTCAAGCTCTCATCAAGTCTCATTCTTGATGACTTTTGCAACACCTAAAATCTTGAATTTGTCTCCGTGGTATCTTTAGCATTCTCAATCAGGTTCAAGGACCAGCTTTTTGGAGTATCCTATTCCATGAAATAGGAACGGCCAAGAAGTTTCTCTTCAGGAAATCTCTCCCTCTGTCTGTCTCTGGAAGCATATTAATATGTTATATGTGCCAATCTACAGACTTCTTAGCAAGGATCATCATCAGCAAATAACACTGCAAGGGAGAGAGAACCCATTGCTTATCATATCTGTATACCGTGTAACATAGGCAAATTAATCACTGAAACAAAACAAGAATTTGAATGAAATGTTAGCATTAATTTCACAAATAGGTGTCTCGCTCATTTTGAATGATGTTTTTGCGCTTCTGATCACATGAAAAATGGATGTCCTTTAGATCTTCCATGATAAAGGACGGCATCTCTTGAAAGAATATTGGGTGTTACTCAGAACATGACAACGTGCCCATAGCAAACACGGCTGCAGCAGTCATGAATACAGCTGACCCTTTGCACACCCTGACGGGGACAGCCCACCAGCAGCCACGACTCACCGCGTCTTTGCAAGTACCAGAGATGTCTTCTGTTTGCCTGGTGAAATCTTCACATTTTCAATTCCCTGACATAAAGTGTGTGAAAGAAAAAAAACAGAAGAGCAAGATAAAGGGAAACCCAAACTTCCCATTTTCATTTACCTCCTAGTGATTTACGTTGCCTTGTTTCTAATATTTCTTCCATTGCTAGGAACTGTCTCTAACTGCTTGGCTACTTCCTGAGACTAACGATCAAACCAGCAGACACTCTTGTACAAGAGAGAGATTTAGTATCATCACTAACTGTAAAGTTATGTGTTGGGTACATATATACTGGATATATACTCCCATGTATCAAAGCCTTCTGGGCAGAACCGAGCTTGAAGATATAAAAGTCTTCCATTATATTAATGCCATCAATCATTAATTAGGAAGGTATTTTTCTGTTTAAAGAAAGGGATCAGAACACAGGGCAAAAGCTTCTGTCAGCTTATTATCTTCATGGAGGGTCTTTCTCAGTATGATTTAGTTTATAAGGTCTTGAGTTCGTTCATCACCATCAACTACGTATATTTATGCTGCACACAATAAATTGTATAAATGTCTCTTTTGCTGTTCTGTCACAGAAATCCTGACAGTGAGCAGGCAGCCAGGCACCAAGACCCCTCCCTGACAGCCTGATACTGCCGTTCCGCTCTACCATGTGTTCCCACTTAATATATACATGCGTTGTTATTTGTTTGAGACAGAGGCTTTTCGTGCTTGCTTTTATTCAGTACCTAACACAACAAAGCGACGGTCATGCTGAAGAAAAATTCACTACGCCATGCTCTGACTGGAAAAAGGGACAGGTAAATTAATCGGTACTGCTTTGCTGGGATTTCATCTACCTGACTTCCTAATGACTCACTTCATTAGGAAATGAGGCCCTACGAATACACACACGCATCTGAACCCTTGGATTAGCAGAGGAAGGATTGGCACCAAGGCTGCTCACTGGCTCTGGATCATTGCAGCTGAGCTTGATTTATTATCCCTAAGCAGGGTACCAAGAGGAGATTTGACATGCTGCAAGCTGGGGCCACACAGAAGAATGAAGAAATAGAATTAGACATCTCTAGATGTGTTGTGTATGTATTTGTAGGTTATATAAAATACTCAGAGTAGAAACAGACTCTTAAAAATCTTCTTATTCTATACCTGTTTTGAAAGAAAACAGCAGCAGAATCAGCACGGAAAGCACTTGGTTTCTCGCCTTCTCCCTCTCTGTACCGCAGAAGAGTGATCTGTGCACAACTGTCAGAGCCTTTGTTCCCTTTGACACTGGACTAGCAGCAGAGGAACTCCAGAGTTGGTTTCTGAAGACCACCAATGGCCAGTTTGTGTCTCGCAGTACTTACCGTCATCTCTCTCAGCTGTGCTTTAAAGGCCTGGGCTTTCTGGTAGAAACCAGGATCGTGGGGTCATGAGCACCCAGCTCCATAGCTACGGCTCAACCAGGCTTTGAATGGAAACGTTAGGGCACAAGATATGACCCGAAAAACAATAGTACCCGAGATGCAATAATGTTCTTTTCTGTATTAGCCTCTAGCTGGAAAGCAAAGCACGCACATTGTTTGGGTTAGGAGAGACTTTTACAAGGTCACAGTAGTTGACAGTGGTTGACCACTGTCTTCAGCCTCTCCTGGTGGAGTTGCTTACCTGGCGAGGCTCTTGGAGTCCACTTCTTTTGAAAACGAGAGCCCTCAGCCAACTCAGGGCATGCATTAGCGGTCCAGCTGATGTGTCTGTTCTGCATTGTCTCCTATTCTCTGTCCTGTGCTAAGAAAAAATAGATCAATCAAGTGCCTGTGACACTGCAAAAGTGAGATGGTAAAAAGGCATGAAAATAGTAGACATTTCCTCTTTTCTCTACCATATTGTTCTGAAGTCAGCGCAAGGATGTTCACAGACTGCATCCTTAGGTTTGTGATGTCTGGTGCAGCCATTAATCACAGTTCAAATGGGGAGGGGAAAAAAAAGAAAAAGAACTAAAAAACCCAGCCCATGACGATGCCCAGGATTTTTCTCCTGTGCTTCCTAGTGCCCCACCAGCATGCTGTGCAGTTCTGCCACGTGTCACTTGTGCCCACGCCGGGGCAAATGTACATCACTAGTGGTGGCACTGAGAAAGGAGGAATTAGTGCACACCTGCAGCATGTTCCGAGTTAGACAGTAAACTCTGAGCACAATAAAACAGCGGTGAAAGATGTCAGTCAGTTATTTAGTGGCAATGTGACTTACATGCCAATCCAGCTGGCGATTAGCATCACCCTTCCTCCCAGGAAGGAAGGCTCCAGAGTATTTTTTGGACTTGATTAATAATTCATTTGGCATCTGGAAGTCACAGCAAAACAGCTCATATGGAAAGGGAGGAGGTAAATTGTCTGCCCCTCCCAGGCACTACCAGGTTATTATTCACAGCTAAAATACTACTTGTAAAATATTTGTGTATTTAATATTTCAAAGAGCAGCTCTGGCACTTGGGATGATTTCAGCATTCTCAAGGTGGAGAGGGCTGAGTGTGTGCTACAGATACTGTCATCTGGAAGACGTGCTCCCATTGCCAACCGAACCATCCGAAGGAGGATTTTAGTATGTGAGGGAGCAGGCACGGGAAGAAGGAGAGATTAGTGCTTTTTGAGTGAAAGTTGTCATCCATGGAAGACAAGGGCAACTTTTCCAATCAGGGTGACACACAGAGGGGACACTCTGCCTACCCTAAACAGGGCATTGCTGGGGCTCAGGTCGGAGCATATTAAATGCAAGAATGTTGCTTACAGATTTCACAGCTGTACAGGTGATATATCACCATCTTTCCGCAGGTATCACTCAGTGATGACCTCAATCAGCTTCCCCAATCGTCTTCTAGTTATTGATCTGCTAAAATAACACAGTATTTTAACCTGCTTCTACTGCCATGCCGCTTACTTGCTGTATGATATCTGCAGTATTTCTTCTCAGAGTTGTAATTCTGTTCACCAACCACAAGCCTCATGAGTTGCTAATAGCTCTTATTGTCTCATCAAGAGGTTTTTTATAGAGAAGGGTACTTAATCAACTGAAAAGAGAAAGAAAACTGCTCAATGTTCCAGGGTGTAGCACACATTGGCTCCAATCCAGACCAGTTTTCCCCTATGTTACACTCGGCATATACATGGTCCAAGATACCGAAGAACGGTTTGGCTGGGGTGGGAGGATGGACTAGATGACCTCTCAAGTTCCCTGTGAAGACTTGGAGCGCAAGGGTGGTGGTTGGGAACAGTCCTGACCTGGATGGAGCCTAGGCAGTATCGCAGAAACAAAGATGACAAAGAGGGGAAAGGAAGCAGTTAGGAGATATTCAGCGAGTTTGTGGTGGAGCTAAGATTTACCACGCAGTCTGGTTGGTGTTCTCTTACCCACACTGCCTCTCCTGGCTAATTTGATGCCTGAATGAAATTGTCCGCAAGGAAAACAGTGTGAGCATGCACGACGTGCTGCGATCAGAAAGGGCACTGCTGGGGAGAGGAGCATCAGAGCAGTCAAGCAGAAGTCTTCTGTGGAGCCCCTCTGCCTTTTCTCCTGAGAGGTACTTGCTTTTTATTCCCAGCTCCTTTGCTTTAAGTTCTGTTGTGACAGCTTGACTCTCTTCTCTAAAAAGTAAAATTTGCTTTCAGTGTGATAGGGACAAAGGGAGCTAATGTTCCTTTTGCTCCTGGGTGGATAAAAATGCCACAGCACTGAGTCTGCCTTGAAGGGAACACGCAGGAATGTGTCTTCCTTGCCATGGTGGAAGCAAGGAAGCAGGGCTTGGTAGCAGACCCAGGACAGCTTGATAGCATATTCATTCTCTGTTACTCCTAGGGTGCAACTGGGGATCCCAGCCAACGGCCAGGTTTTACTGTCCCTGACTCAATGAGGTCCCATGTTCTGCCTAGGGTCAGCTCATCTCCTCATCACATTCTTAGAGTGCCACCCCCTATTTCTGTTGTCCCCCCCTTAGTAACAATATCTGGGCTGGAAATAGAGGCTTCCTGAGCCTTGTCGCTCCCTGGTGCACTGGATGGGATTTGATCTCATTAAATCTCCTGCTGTATCTGAGGGGCAAAGAAGGAACCAGCCTTGAAGAATGGGTAACCTGCAAGGGTGCACAAATGCAGTCAAGAGTGTTGTGCACCTGGTGGCGTCTGGATGGTTGGTGGAGGTGGGAGGTCGGGGTGGGAGCGGGGAGAAACCAGGTGGAATTTGCTTAGCTTAAAAGAACAAGGTTGAAAAACAACAGTCTGTCTCTGTTCCTTCAAAGGTCCAAATTCAGTTTTTTGGTGGCAGGAGAGCAAGAACTTAGGAAAGAAGAACAAGATTTACATATTTAACCCCTTCAGCCTGGTGAAGGGATGAGCTATATTCCAAAGCAGCCTTTTGGAAGCCGAGAGCACAACAGTGATTGACTGCATGTTAATCCCAAACAAACATTTTCCATGACAAATAGCACAGTTCAGAAGATATGAAGAGGGACAACACCCTGCAAAGAGCTAAGAAGCAAGCAAGCAAGCAGATACGGCAGGAAACGCAATTATAGTAAAGCCAGCTTTGAAAAGAGCAGAGACCTTACAAGGCAGGGTTACTTTAGCCTGCAGTAAGGGAAGATTAACAATGAACATAGATTGCTCAAATGAATCATATCATAATGGATGCCCTGAATGTCTTGTGATGGGTGGCTAGACAGCATTTAGTGCCACTAACGGTGGTGATTGAGCTGGAATACAAAGCAGGTAAGAAGGAGGCTTTGGTCAGAGAAGGGCACCGGCAGCATCTGTCAGTAGGAGGACAAAATCCACCTCCTGGGGAAGAGCCA
>NW_010418124.1:46313-50884 GCF_000710305.1 Buceros rhinoceros silvestris | reverse complement strand
GGCACGGGCGGCATCTGTCAGTGGGAGGACAAAACCCCCCTCCTGGGGAAGAGCCATATCCTCCAGCCTGTGATATGGGGGAGAAAAGCAATGAGAAGGGAGCAGGCACTGCTCGGACAAGGACAGCAGTGCCAGGCAGTGCAGAGACTGATGGATGTGCTCAGGAGTAATCTTCACCACCTGCAGCTGCAGCTGCAGCGGGGGTAGCTGCAGAGTTGCATTCCATTAGGAGCATGCATGAAACTGCCCCGGGGTCTGCTCAACCCGAGCAACGTTTGGAATTGGCAGTTTGGGTAGAAGCCTGAGCATTTTGCAGAGGTAAGACTATTGATGCGGAACATGAAAATTGCCTTGCCCGCCCCCCGAGAGCCCCTGCCAGTAAATAAATTCAGTGCAAGCTCTTGAAACATTGCTAGATGGTGACCAAATGTCATGCAGGGCTGGCTGGCTGGACCAGAGGAGCCACAGAGTTTCAGAGACTGTCCCTGACTACAGGCCACTACCAGCCCCACGGGGGGCAGTTGCGTTCTTGTCTCATGTCTCTCTTCCTCAGGCCATGAAAAGTATGGGTGGCCTAATGAAAAAAAAATTCAGAGCCTGTGAAACTGGAAAAAACTATGAAAAAAGAGGGAAGGGAAGGGAAGGGAAGGGAAGGGAAGGGAAGGGAAGGGAAGGGAAGGGAAGGGAAGGGAAGGGCAAACCGTTTCCTGCCCTGACAATAGACACAACCTGAAAAAAAAAAAAGTCAAAACATAAAACCAAACAGAAAGAGGCGCTCATTTCCCTCCTTGCTGGGTAGAATCAAAACTAATTAAAAAAGCAGCAGGAGAAGAGGCATGCCACAAAATCTCACAGCAAAGGCATGGCACCTTTCTTCTTTTTTTTGCCAAAATTTTTGTATGTTTTCAAGTCCTGCCCATCAGAAGCTGTAGGTGAAAAACTCGAATAAGTTGCTAGACCCTGTGTTATCTTCTAGAACCAATATTTCTGCAAATGTGAAGCAAGAAATGGAGATGTTCCCATGTCTGCACCACAATTATTCTTCCTCTTCTGACTGAAACTGTAGCCACTGCTAATGGCGAAAGCAGTTTAAAAAGGGAGGAGAAGGTATCAGCAGCCTTGGGATGCCGTTCCAGGAGTAACACACAAAACGAAGGCAAGCTCACAACGGTGGTCAGCTCCCCATGAACCTCCAGCAGGTGGTACCTGTGGCAGCACAGCACAGGGGCCGAGGGAGAGAGGGAACAGGGATGGCAAAAAGGAAGGAAGGAAGGAGAGGGAGGGGGGGAGGGATGAAGGGAGGGAGGAAGGAATGTCTTATTGTGCTAAAGACACGGGAACTGTGTGTTATACAGCAAGCAGCATGATTAGAAACAACATATTGCACTAACAATGATTTACAGTTAAAGCAGCAGTTAAGTGTAACTGCCGAGCATCAATTCCCCTGGTAAAGGCTCTCCTGAAGTGTCTGACCAAAGTCTCGCTGTGGTCCTGTAGTATGTGTGAAGCAAACACAGCCCTTCCAATGTACTCCTAGCGTGATGCGGCCTTTCCTTCTCCAGGCATTGCCTCTTTGTCATAGCCACTGTATTGAAGGTATGAAAAAAATAGCAGGTGGAAATTAAAGTCTGAAACTTTGCTCTGAGAAGCAACTCTGCGGAATGCTACTGAATATAGCACTCCTATATTCAGCAGATCTGCCTCTCTGTCAGTCAGATCCTCTCTGGAGTGATTAAAACAAGTTCTCGCTTGCAGAAGAGCTGACGCAGCCCAGAAAATGATCTACATAATGCAGAAGGAGAAGAATTTATTCGTTATGTTTCTGACGCGATTAAGACTGTAATAAGAGCTGACCACTCAAATACTGTCTCCCCAGTAATCGAGGTCTGAGCCTGCGCTCTCAGCTGGAGGAAGGGGCCAAGGTGGCTGCTGCCCCATGATGTACCACAGTGTCTTGTATCCTCCAGCTCCAGGACCAGGCCACTGCCTCCCAAACAGTGTCAGGAGAAGGAGAAAGACCACAATAAATACCTGTTGGGCTTCGATGCTGTAAACACTGTGAGCATCTGGCCTGGCGCATGCAGTCTAGCCGGCCTGAGCCCGGTGTGTAATTAAAGAGCACCTTCTATTCCACATTCATCAGGGCTGTGCAGCAGCACAGGAGCTGCTGTCCAGGGAGCATTTCAGGCCACTATTTTTTCTACAGCAGCAAACAAGCCCATTTGCCCCCGAGGAATAGACAGCAGTGCTGGGAGGGACAAGCATGCGGTAAAAAAAAAAACAAACTGTCTCACCCAGATCATAACTCTTTATTTGCCTCCAGCTCTGCTTGCCGGAGCAGGTGGGTTTCACATCTTTAAAAGCCCTTTGCTTCAATTGTCTTTTATTACCCTGGATATGTTGACAGGATTCCTTGCTCCTTCTGCACACGCTGAAATTGAATTTACTCCTGTGTTTCTTTCCCCTCCTTCCCACACCTTCCATTTCAGCAAGCTCGTCTTGAGGGGACGCTCATTTTAGGGAAAAATCCTTGTCTGATTTTATGAGGATGTTTGTATGTATACACAGTCTCTGCAAGTCTCGATGTGTCAGTATGTTCTACATGTCCTATTTTATTGATTTTTCATTTCCACATCCTCTTCTGGGATCCTAATATGAGTCTGAATTTCAAGGTTGTAAAGCTCACTATGGATCTTACTGAAATCTGACATTAAGTCCCCAGGGCATGGTCTGGGAGAATAGGATAGGATAGGATAGGATAGATCAGATCATCAAGTCCAACCATTAACTCAGCACTGCCAAGTCCACCACTAAACCCGTCCCTCAGCACCATATCTACACCTCTTTCAAATACCACCAGGGACAGTGACTCAACCACCGCCCCAGGCAGCCTGTCCCTGGGTTTGACAACCCTTTCAGTGAAGAAGTTTTTCCTAATATCCAACCTAAACCTCCGTTGGTGCAACTTGAGGCCATTTCCTCTTGTCCTGTCACTTGTTACTTGGAAGAACAGACTGACCCCCACCTCTCCACAGCCTCCTTTCAGGTAGTTGTAGAGAGCAATAAAGTCTCCTCTGAGCCTCCTTTTCTCCTGGCTAATCACTATCAGTTCCTTCAGCAGCTCCTCATAGGACTTGCGTTCTAGATCCTTCTCCAGCTTTGTTGCCCTTCTCTGGACACACTCCAGCACCTCAATGTCCTTTTAGTAGAAAGGGGCATAAAACTGAACATCGTGCTCGAGGTGCAGCCTCACCAGCGCGGGGTACAAAGGGTCAATCATGTTGCTAGTCCTGTTAGTCACAGCATCTCTCACACAAGCCCGGATGCTCAGCAGAGGTGTAACAGATGAGATTTTACCTCAGACTAATTTCTAGGTTTGAATTGTTTAATCATAGCTGCAAAATACTGCAGTAGGGCCTCCGTGAGCCTCCCAGCTATAAAAAACACATGATGCCTGTTAGTGTTGCTATAGAGCCAGAGCGGCATTTTAGGATTTAAAGACATATGCGATATCACAGACATTTTCTGTCTGCCCTAGCAAGAGTCACGGGCAACGAGGCGCTGGAGCCCATTGCCAGGGATGGGAAGGGTAAGGAGCACAAGGATCAGAACATGGTGATGCCCCTTTGCTGGCCTCAGGATTTAACTACAACTATTTGGCAGCACCTTATACCTAGCAAAGATGAAAACTCCAAGTTTTGGAGCCAGGCTTCCCACGGGAAGAAGTCATGGAGAGTTGTTGAACACATACAGGAGTCCTGGCTTAGGGATGTGCTGCCTAGCCTTTGATATCAGAGGAGAGACCCTATTTCAGCTGTGGGATAGCTGCCCAAAAAGCAATTGCCTGGGAACAGAGTCTCTGTAAGCAGGTTGGGACAGGGGTCCGAAGGTCTCCTTCAACTGTTAATGACCAGTCACCAGGTATTTCGTATCGCAGTAAGGCTGAGAATACTCTCGTTGCTGAATTGCTTTATTTGGCTTTGTTGCTTTTACATTGTCAAGACGTTATTTCTCTTCAGCAGTGCGTACGCCTCACCTTGTAGCGTGCTGAACTAATCATGCTTTTATTATGTATTTTTAGATCCTTCCCACAGTGTGCTGAGATCTGTGAGGCTTTTTTAGCCCAGAATATCAATAAAGCTTACTGCCAAAGCTCCTGGTAGAGGTCCTGCATCTACTTTCTCTGATCGTCCCTTGAAAAAATTAAATAGTTGCACTGTGAGTGCAGAGCAGGGTTCAAGGTCCACTGCATATGAAAATGGAATTGATTACTTCAATGAATAGAGGCTTGCAGCTCTTAAGAACATTATACGATAAATACGTTGGCACATACGATGCATTTGGCATGCTAAGTAGTTTACTGAACTACTCCCTGCAGCATGTTTTAATGAAATGCTGACAGTTTGGCATCTCATTGGATAACTGCATTCAGAGGTGGTCACAAACGACAGGTGTGAAGGCAGGCATACACAATAGCCCAGAAGATGGCATCTCCTCCATGACTTTCTGCTCTGGGTTGCTATGTTATTGGAATTTATCATAACCAGCAATTAGAAATCAATAACGAGCAC
>NW_010418124.1:40964-46210 GCF_000710305.1 Buceros rhinoceros silvestris | reverse complement strand
TCTTTCCTGCAGTTCCTCATCTAGAAACTTCTGTCTCTAAGCTCCCACAGAGAAAGTGCATGCAGAGTATTTTTCCTGACAAATTTGGCATTATCTGCTAAAGGGATGCCGTTAGCATCCGGTGTTAGACAAGGTGGTGTTGTGGATTGACCCAGCAGGCAGCTAAACACCACACAGCCCTTTGCTCACTGTCCCCATCCCCAGCAATGGATGAATAGATCAGGAAAAAAAAAAAAGTAGTAAAATTTGTGGACTGAGATTCTATTAAACAGGACAGTTAAGGAAGGGGAGTTAATAATAGTGATAAAAGAGTTAGAACATACAAAACAAGTGAAACACAATGCAGTTGTTCACCACCCACCAGCTGGTGCCCAGCGAGTTCAACAGCAGTGGCCCCAGCCAGCTCTTCCCCCAGTTTATATGCAGACCACGATGTCATATGGCCCTTTGGCCACTGTGGGTCAGCTGTCCTGGCTGTGTCTCCTCCCAGCTTCCTGTGCCCCACCACCACCTGCTCGCTGCTGGGGCAGTATGAGAAGCTGAAGAGTCCTTGATCGCTGCTCCGCAACAACTAAAACATCAATGTGTTACCAACACTATTATCATCCTAAAGCCAAAACAAGCACGACACCAGCTACTGGAGAGAAAATTAACCCTATCCCAGCTGAAACCAGGACAATAGCCACCCCTGATTCCATACCATTTACGTCATGTCCAGGTCCCATGCTTTCCAGTACATCCCAGTTAATCACCACCACCATCAAAAGACAGGAGTCTTTCGATACGGGCACACAGGCATTGGCCTTTTCAGCCATCAGCGCGCTTGCAGTAAGCGTGGGGAAAGCCCTTCCCACATCTTCATCCGCGAAGTCAAGCCATGATGATGGTGAATCACCACCACCACCAAAAGACAGGAGTCTTTCGATACAGGCACACAGATATAATTTCCTAAGCCATCCCTCTAAAAAGTTCATTGAGTTCATTTAATCTCCATCTGTCAAGTAGTCCTTCAGGGCAGGAGAGATGGTGCGTGCTGTTGGACTGTCGCGTGATGAAGCCAGTTCTGGTTCCATCACCACTGCACTTACCCGATTCTGTTGTTGCTACAGTTTGCCCAGCTTCATCAGAATTCATTCATTATTAATCTAAGTAATTTTTACTGTAATACTGTTGATATGGCATATAGCAAACGCAGTAGTGATGACATACAGTATTTTATAACAATTAACATCATACAATCCAAACCATTAGCTATTCTCGCCCAGAATCAAATCCTCTTGACGCACACATCGGACTCCCCCATCCTTCCACATTGCGGCACCCAGGTCCCTGAGCAAAAGCAATCCTGCAGACAGCTTTGACTCTGCCCGGAGCAGTAGTACCCCAGACTGTCTTTCCCAGCATATTCATTGTGCTCACTACAGGAGCTTTATCACCTTCCGTAGTATGTGAAATTCTGACTGGGCAGGGCAAGCTCAGCTGGCAGATGCCCTAGTGTTGACTAACCAGGTGCCTTTTGCTAAATGTGTCTCCTGATATTTAAACGTCCCAGTGCCCGTGGCTTGCAGCACAGTCTTTTAACAGACCACTGTATTGTTCAACGGTCCTGGAGGCTGGTGCACGCTAGGGGATGTGATATACCCACTCGACGCCATGCTCTTTGGCCCAGCTGTCTACGAGGTTGTTTCGGAAATGAGTCTCGTTGCCTGACTCAGCGCTTCCTGGCGTGCTGTGTCACCATAAGATCTGCTTTTCAAGAGCCAGGATAGTGTTCTGGACAGTGGTGTGGGACATGGGATATGTTTTCAGCCATTCCACCGTTGTAAGCACATGACGCTTGCCTCGGTGGGTTTGTGGGAGTGTGATATAATCAGTCTGCCAGGTCTCCCCGTTTTTATATCTCAGTCATCATCCCTCATACTGCACAGGCTTTAATCACTTGGCTTGCTTGATTGCAGCACACGTTTCACATTCATGGATAATTTGTGCAATCGTGTCCGTGGTCAAGTCCACTTCTCGATCTCTTCTTTGACAGCCTGAGGTGTCATGGCCCCACCAAGCTATAAATAACTCCCCCTTATGTTGCCAGTCCAGATCCACCCGAGACACTTCAATCTTAGCATCCCGATCTACCTGCTGTTTGTTTCGATGTTCTTCAGCAGCATGACTCAGGTACGCGAGCATCTACGTGACATACTTTTACAGACAGGTTCTCTCCCGAGCAGCAATGTCTTGCCGTAATTCAGCAGGCCAGATGGGTTTACCTCTAGGCTGCCAGCTGGTCTGCGTCCATTGCTACAGCCACCCCCACAGAGCATTTGCCACCGTCCATGAGTCAGTACAGAGATAAAGTACTGGCCATTTTTCTCATTCAGCAATATCTAAAGCCAGCTGGATGGCTCTTACCTCTGCAAACTGACTTGATTAACCTTGTCCTTCAGCAGCTTCTGCACCTTCTCATGTGGGACTCCATGCAGCAGCTTTCCACCTCTGGCATTTTCCTACAGTACAACAGGACCCAGAAGTGAATAGAGCGTGTTGCTTCTCGTTTGCTGGTAGCGGGAGCACTTCAGCACAATCCTCCCCTGGCAATATTCACCAAACTTTGCATTCTGGCCAGTCCATTTTCACTTCCAAAATTCTTGGGTGACAACTTTCCTATTCAAGCCCGTTGTGTGATCGGTGAGACCCTCTTACTCGATCTGGCATCAGTTGCACGATGTGTAGAGGGGACCCTCCCTTTGAACATCCAGCCCAGCACCGGCTCTGCTTCTTGCTCAAGTGCTGCTTTGCTGTCTGGTGCACAGGGCAAAGACGGAGGGAGCGGGGGATCTGCAAGGCCACTCGGGGTAATCTGTGAGACAGGGACAGCAACGGCACAAAGCCTGGGAATGGCCCTACCTCTCCACCTGTTTTCTGTACTTTTTTTTTTTTTCCTGTGCCTGAGGAGAGGGTTTATCCACGACAAGATTAAAAAAACCCCACTTTAATCACAGGTGGGGGGGTTTAGCTGAAATAGTTACACATGGAAGTAATCCAACTTTACAGACAGTTCTTCCTATCTTATACCCTCACCTGCTCCTAATCCTACTGCTACCTGAGCTCTCCTGCTAGAATAATGTTTTTCTTACATTCGCTGCATCAAGACTGTAAACAAATAAACTGACGGTACCTCACCTCTACGGAATCACAGCTCCCGTTGGACGAGGAAGGGATAGAGATGTTGCCCGGATTCTTTATATTGTTGGTGCCATCCAGTGTTGAAAGACTGGAAGTGGCACTGCAAAGGCACATGCTTGGCGCATATCTGCAGCCATGACCATGCTGCCAGACCTGTTGTGACCATGTACTGCCTGAAGACCGAAGTGCGGGGAAGAACCAGCAGATTAGGGTGTTTTTTGTTTAATTTCAGATGCTAATTGAGATCGACTGGCATGAAAATGCATATGGGTGGGTGTCTAGGTGTTTAGTATCTACAGTGACTGGAGATCTCTCAAGTTACTTCCTCCCAGTGTGAAACTTTATGCATTGGGATGCCTGGCTGGAGCACATCCACTATACACAGAAATGTAGTCACACGTGATGAACTCATGTACATGCCTGGTCCCATGTCTTCGGTGAACGTCTCCATGTTGAGGATGTCGTACCATCTTCAACATCTTTATCAGTGCTCTGGGTGAGGGGATTGACTCTCAATCAGTCTGCAGATGACACCAAGTTGGGAGGTAGTGTTGATCTCCCTGAAGGTCAGGAGGCTTTATGGAGGCATCTGGACAGGCTGGATCGATGAGCTGAGGCCAGCTGCGTGAAATTCAAGGTCCTGCACTTGGGCCACAACAACCCCTGCAACGCTACTGCTTAGGGAGGAGTGGCTGGAAAGCTGCTGAGCAGAGAAGAACCTGGGGGTGATGGTTGACAGATGACTGAACATGAGCCAGCAGTGTGCCCAGGTGGCCAAGAAGGCCAACAGCATCCTGGCTTGTATCAGCACTAGTGTGGCCAGCAGGAGCAGGGAAGTGATTGTCACCCTGTACTGGGCACTGGTGAGGCCACACCTTGAGTGCTGTGTCCAGTTTTGGGCCCCTCACTTCAAGAAGGACGTCGAGGTGCTGGAGCAACTTCAGAGAAGGGCAACAAAGCTGGTGAAGGGTTTAGAGAACTTGTCTTATGAGGAACAGCTGAGGACTCTGGGGTTGTTTAATCTGGAGAAGAGTAGACTCAGGGGAGACCTTACTGCTCTCTACAACTACCTGACAGGAGGTTGTAGGGAGCTGGGGGTTGGTCTCTTTTCCCATGTTATGAATGACAGGACGAGAGGAAATGGCCTTAAGTTGTGTCAGGGGAAATTTAGGTTGGATATCATGAAAAATATCTTTACAGAGAGGGTCATTAAGCATTGGAACGGGCTGCGCAGGGAGGTGATGGAGTCCTCATCCCTGGAGGGATTTCCCAGCCGTGTGGAGGTGCTGCCTAGGGACATGGTTTAGGGACCCTGGCAGTGCAGGGGGAATGGCTGGACTCGATGATCTTAAAGGTCTCTGCCAATCAGATGATCCTGTGATTCCGTGATCATAGGGGCCTCCTGCGTACAGGTCCCTGCCACCAGGCACAGTCCTTGACTGAGCACTGTGGTTTCTCTCCCTAGGTCTTCCCACTTCCATAGCTGAAGGGCTCATCACGCTGTGACCTGCTGTGCCCAGCAATGAGGAAGAGGCTGCCCTGTAATGCTGCCAGCGTGAGAGATGCTGGCAACATGGTGAGGAAGGAAGGAACTGGGCATCTCATCCAGAACCTGGGAGGTATTAAAAGTCCATACATGGCCAAAAAATCAAGGGTTAGGTCCCGTTCACAGTAACTGATGTGCCTTTCAGACAGGCTAAAATCTTTTGAAAGGACATAGAGTCTTTCTACACACTCTTTAGTGACCACCCTTCCCACGTATCAGCCAGAGATGTGCTAAAGCAGGAGTCTTTTCCAGCCTTCTTCCGCCCGCGTCTCGTCATCGAAAGGCTCGTTCTTTCTGTGATGTTTTCCTAGGTGTGAGGAGAGCGACTTTGGGTGACAACAGTCGGTGTTCCCACACGTGCTGAATGGATTTGAGGACCCATACTGACAGGAGAGGCGAAAAGTGCGGAAGCCTGCAGGAAATACGCTCAGGACTTCTGGTGTGTAAGCCATGCCCGTTTTGATGACCTATCCTTAAATCCAGCCTTGGTAATGCAGAGCGAGATACCTGGCTTCGCTCT
>NW_010418124.1:28581-40628 GCF_000710305.1 Buceros rhinoceros silvestris | reverse complement strand
ATAAAAAAAAAATTGTTAATAAGTGGGGGGGGGGGGGGGGAGGGGGAGGAAGGAATCTCCATGAGATGAAGAGAAAGATGGACTAGGGATAACCTGCAACTTGCCACCATATCAGGTGCAGATGACGCTGTCAATGGTCGAAAACGAACCAGTGCCCCCACACAACACATACTCCTATCTTAGAGAGGTTACACCTGTTTTCGGTAGACACGGAGGGGTTTGCCTCCTTCCTGAAGACGCCAGCACTGCGCAAGTTGCTGTGCCCATTCACTCCTCTCTGAATCACACCGAGCTGCCCCCATGAGATGTGCCCCTCGGACCATGTTGAGCCTGGGAAGTTAGCTGGGCTTCAGATTCATATCCAGCGAGAAATTGAGGTGTTTCCTGTCTTGGCATCATTTTGACCTTGAAAGACAGCTCGTACAGGATGAGTACACAGATGTCTCAGGGAAGAAGTATCAAAGAGGGACTGTCCTTTCCCAGCGGTACTTTGATTTTGGTGCAACCTTCCTCCATTCCAACCACCCGAGAATGGAGCCAAGCACACTGCCATCAGTGCTACAAACCCGAGCTGCTGAAATAGGGCCACCGAGCTGATGCATTGTACATCCTTGGTAAGAAGGGTGTATAGAGAAGATCATGAGAAAACGCTTGAGCAGTAGCAAAGGTGGAGATTCTTCTGAAACTCCTGTAGTGGAACTACAGCTCTGGTTTAGGGTGCTTCCAATATTAATGGCTATTGTTCCCACCTTCTGAAGACCTCCTCATCCCCTTTCTCCTAATTCTTTCACATTCTATCCTCAGTTCCAATGGATGGAGCCATTCACTGTGTTCACCTGTCCAGACAGAATCTCCCTCTTCTCCACAGGACCTGCCGCACTTCCAGGTCTTCTGGATATTGATTGCCCACTTGTCACTAATTTTACTAAATAGTTTGCCCCCTTAGCTCCATCTTAAGCCTCTTCCTTTAGGAGGAGACCTTTTGGTCAAGAAGCCATAACTTTCCTTGTGACCCACAAAATCATCCCAGTGGGTTTCTTCTCCATTTTTCAGAAGTCCTGTTCTTGGAGTGTCCTTGCTTGGATTTCACTGTTTGAACTGTGATCCTAAACCAGCTTCTTCCACAGTCACCATGACTTCAACTTTCTCTGATGGAACTAGGCACCTCCAGTAGGATATACTTCTTCCTTCGAGGTGTTCTCTTCTCCTGACAGTGCTAAGCAACAGAGGAAACTTTTCCCTCGAGTGTCTCTAAGAACGATTTTGGGATCGATCATCCTAAATGCAATGCTAGCCCTCTGTGCATTACTACCCTCATATGCAGTTTCAGCCAAGAGGAGTAACACGGTACCTCCATGCACACCATCCAGAGCTTTGCATCGTTAGCGTTTATCGACATGAGACAGATAAGAGATGGGGGTCATTGCACATACTTATGTTTCAGAGTATCGTGGTTGCTGAGTCACTAGAAGAAAGCTTATTCTTGAGTGGTCAGTTGATACTCCTTCCTCAAAGTATGAGGAAAGATATCTGACCTAAGAGAGGAATATGAGCATCTCTAAACTTCCCCAGATCCCAAACCTAACTGTTCCCCACCTTCCTTTTCCTTTGTCTCTGCTCTTCCAGTGGCCATCATCTGCTCCTGAATGCCAGGGGCTGTGGCAGACCGTGCTGTACAACAGCATTTGACTGGCCTATTGCCCTGTCCCAGCCTGGATCTCATCTTCACTCTCCTCTTGTCGAAGGATTCATGTTGCTCATACAGACCAGCTGCCCCAGGTTAGCTGCAGAGGTGAAAGGCCATGTTGTAGCTTCTGGGTCATCGTAACTGGCTTATTCTTGGACTGTCAGGGCAACATAAGGTCTCCCCCTTTCCCCCATTCATTCACACTTTGCAGTCACACTTAGGCCACAGATTCCCACCCTGTCCAGTTAGCCAAGATCTCCTTCCTAGCCCTTCACAGAATACTCCCAGAAACAATCATTGCCGAAGGAAGACGTGGCTTTGTCCTGTGTCCACTTTGCTATTTTAGAGGTTGTTACATAATGGTAACAGGATTTAGTGGCTCTTTTACTATGTTCTACAATACATTTTCCCTTTTTCATTGATACTGCTTTCGCTACAAGGCTGTCTCAGCAGTAACTCGCCGCGCTGCCAGCTGGCAGTCTGATGGCATGTACGAGCCTAGATTTGCACTCACAAACCCCTGGCAAACGGACAGCCAGGGGCTACAAGGGACGGCTTTGACTGAAATGCCTTACACCCAGTTTGAAGCAGGGACACTGGTACAAGCTCACCAGCTGCAGAAAGTCCTTTTCCAGTCCTCTTGCCCAGAAGGATGCCGGCAGCAGTACAAAGCAGCAATAAATCAATCGAGCAGCCTGTCTGTAAGTGCATTGCATAACCAGGTAAATAAACAAGTACTAGAAACAATAAAACACTGCAGCTATTTTCACCTTGTCAGGCTGAGCCATTCCAGACAATCAATAGGGGGGATATGAAAGGTCACCGGCTGCCTGCAAAAATCCCATCAAAAAACAACGGCCAAACAGCAGTAGCTCCGTCTGAGAGGAGAAAGGCATGGCCTTTAACAGGATAAGCCCCAGATTACAAAGTGGCAGCGAACAAATATTAAAGTATAAACACCGCAGAGCACGGAAATGTAGAAAAGTACGATATTCAAAGTATTGATCTTTTTTCTCAGTTTCTTACAGCTACAGAGGTCTCTATTCCCTTCTGACACATGGAAGAGGAGTTTCGGAGGAAAAGAGTTGCTGAGCTAACCTCATAGATGAGCTTGTAAAGTAATAAATATATATATTGATGTTCTGGATTTTTAGTTTAAAAAAAAAAATCTGAATGCATTTAGAACTCTAAAGATATTGCCCAGAGCAGCATATTTTTACATAGGTCAAGTGCTGGTTCTAAGGCATTTCAGGACAGATTTTGAAGTCACCACTGGAGGAAATCCCTCAGGAATCAAGTGCCACTGAAGTCAGTCTCTTGCCCAGTGCTCAAGAAGAGTTTGACTGAGCTCTTATCCACCTCCCAGAGATGGTGATGGTGGCCACACTGTCACACCCCTTGGTGCACGCACTCGGGAAGGCTAACGTTAATAATGATGCTAAGGAAGCTACGACTTGCCAGCCCGCGTTGGTCAAAAAGCTACAAGATTCAGCTGTGAGCTGTTCATTGCTGATCTCAACCTACTGTCTGACACCATCATCATCTCTGCTCCATGCAATTCAAAGCACGGAACATTTATTTCCCCACTGTGTGTTACAGCACAAGCACAGCCCAGAAAATCGACAGCTTTATGGGAAGCTCCACGTCACTGTGGCTCTGCAGGGGCCACACAAAAGCCTGCAACATGGCCCCTATTTACATCTTCCAAGCATCCTCCAGCAAAGTCTGCAATTCTTCTTGGGTGTTTGGTTGTAGCCACCAGCTCTTTGTCCATCTGTGCTGCTAAAAGCTAGTGATCGTACATTAGACTCAAAGGTTGTTGACAGCTAGAGAGAGAGAATCCGGTTTCTTTATGACCATAAATGTGCAGAGACCCAATCAGCAAACAGTCCTAACCATCCCGTGGTATCTCTGATTACAAACAATTCCTCCAACAGGGTGAAGCCTTGATGCAAATCTGAGGGAAAAGGGGAACCATACTAGCTGAGCATCCTCCAGCAAAGTCTGCAATTCTTCTTGGGTGTTTGGTTGTAGCCACCAGCTCTTTGTCCATCTGTGCTGCTAAAAGCTAAAGCGATCATACATTAGACTCAAAGGTTTTTGACAGCTAGAGAGAGAGAATCCAGTTTCTTTATGACCATAAATGTGCAGAGACCCAATCAGCAAACAGTCCTAACCATCCCGTGGTATCTCTGATTACAAACAATTCCTCCAACAGGGTGAAGCCTTGATGCAAATCTGAGGGAAAAGGGGAACCATGCTATCTGAGCGAGGTGTCCAGGTGTGGTGGTTTAACCCCAGGAGGCAGTTCAGCACCACGCAGCCGCTCGCACTTTCCCCTGGTAGGATGGGAAGAATCAGAAGAGTAAAACCGAGAAAACTGTTGGGTTGAGACGATGCCAGTTCAGTAAGTAAAGCAAAAGCTGCGTGCACAAGCAAAGCAAACCAAGGAATTCATTCACCACTTCCCCCTGGCAGGCAGGTGCTCAGCCATCTCCAGCAAAGCCGGGCTTCATCACACAACTGTTACTCGGGAAGACAAATGCCATGACTCCAACCAATTATCCCCTCCTTCATTCCCACCTTCCTTCTTCCCCCAGCTTTTATTGCCGAGCATGACATCATGTGGTACGGGATATCCCTTTGGTCACGCACCCCCAGCCTGCTCACTGGTGGGGTGGTGCAAGAGGAAAATGCCTTGGCGTTGTGTAAGCGTGGCTCAGCAAGAACTGAAATATCACTGTTCTATCAACACTGTTTTCATCACAAATCCAAAAGGTACATCATACAAGCTACTATGAAGCAACTTACCTCTCTCCCAGATAAAACCAGCACATCAGGAGCACTCAGTACTTTTTCTTGTTTCCATGTTAAACATCTGTGTTTTAGTAAAAAGTCTATGGTAGCAACACTCAAAGTCTTTAATGACTCTATAGCTGTCAAAGTAGGAGTTAGCAAGGGAAAAGCTGGGCAAACACCTGGCTTTTATTTAGGTACCTAAATGGGATTTCCTCCCCTTACCTTTATTAGCAGCATTACATAAGTAAACAAGTAATTAACAACAAATTACAGGAATACACCTGTAACACATCCAAGGACAACTTGCACTAAGTGATAAATAACCTTCACAGAGACAAATTAAGTTAATTGATTCACTGTGATCAGGTGAAAAAGAGTGGTGGGCTGGCCTGGAGAGGTTCTCGTGACAAAGGGGTTGTTCCCCTACTGTCCTGTGACTGCACGTGGCGTTGAGGCACAGACGGAAGGGGCGTTTTCAGCCATGCTCACTGAAGTGCTGGTGACATTTGAATAAGGTGCCTGGAGGAAACTGCTGGAGTCTTCCTATGAGGAAAGCCTTGGTTCGTGATGAATAACTGCTAAGTTGATTGCTGTCCTTCGTTAGCAAGCGCTTGCTTGTCCTTAACAATCTCCAGGAAAGAGACAGCGCTATCTATACCCATGCAGCCTAATGCCTCACTGCAGAAAAACTTCCTGAGCCTTCGGGCTAACAACCGGTTCCACTTGGCCCATCTGAAACCACTGGGTGAAAATCACTGAAGGGGATGCACCAGTATCTACCAATGGCTCTAGAGGCCAGGTGGGCCCTGCATGGGTCAGAATCGTTTTATGCCACTCAGGAGAAGGTCACACTGGGCTGGAGGGTTGCCATAGGGGTTAAGGTATGTCACCTGCCCAGTATAGTAGAAGTGATGTTATCTGGTGAGTGAGAAATTTGCTGGGTAGGGGGAATATAGAAAGTGTGACATGAGGCAACAGTTGGATCTGTTATTTGTATGAGAGTACGACTACAAATGGGCGAGCAAGGTCCTGGGCTACCTATGGACCAGCTGCTTAGCTCTGATTAACACCATCTGGAAGACCCTGAGCTGGGCAGCACCAGCAGTAACCCTCCCTCTTTCCTTCAGGGAAAAGTGGTGCCAGGAGCGAAGATTTGGCCAGTCACTTAATATTAATACGGAGAAATATTAACTGTGCTGTAAATCCCAATACCAAAAGGAAAATGTGCCAAAGTATAAGAACATAAACACAGCCCATGTGCCCTCAAAGTGACCTGCTCTTTTAAAAGGCATTGCTTTTTGCTGTCACTAAAAAGATCATCATGCCGAGACTACACTGGAAATGCCCTAAGGGAAGGAAAAGGCACATTGGTGAATGGCAAGTGCAGAGATAGAATAATTCAGACTATAAGAGAGGGGAGAAAGACTTTCTCTATTCTCCTGATCTATTCTTAATATGCCAAAATGATTTAACAGAGACTTTAATGACATGAAGGAGTTAAGAGCTTATTTCTCTTTCTTAAGATAGAAAGAGTGCTGATGAGATGCAGCCACGCTAAGACAATGACCTTTGCTAAAACACTTGGGAGAACAGAACTACGGTTTGAACTCTGCCGATCGAAAATAGGATTAAAGGTTATTGCTTGTTATAACGGCGTGGTAAGAAAACAGAAGAACTTTTGTTGATATTCATAGGGCTAAAAGATGGCTTGCAGAATTAGAACTTGAGAATTTTGCAAGTTTTATGGGAGGGAGGAAAAAGTTACACGGCTATAGACCAAGGACAGTTTTGGGGTCTCTGTGTGCCCAAACAAATAACTTGCACCCACAATTTACCAGATTAATCCCTAAATTTGGCTTATGAATTTGTCTGATTTTATTCTGAATATTTTGCAAAACTTTAGGTAGTGTTGTTAATCATGATGTCAGTGAAGAATTAGGAAAGAAAATACTGACCATTAAATAAGCATCAGAACAAGCCACGGAAATGGCGTAGCACGGTCTGCAGAAGATCTCCCAGAAACAGCAGCTAAGTCTCTGTGTTTGAGCTCTTCTCCCGCCCGAGAGGCGCCTCAGCGCACAGGAGTGTGGGCACTCCCGCACTAACCACGTGTGCTGTCAGTCTTTCAAATGTGAGGTGCCACGAACCAGACGTGGGGATGTTCAGCTCCATCTTCTGTCCTTACCCAAAGGAAACAGGACTCCAGAATGACACTGTGTCCACTGTTCCTACCACGTGCCTCTCGCACAGCCTCTGGGTACAGCGGTGCTGGGGGGCAATTGCAAACCTTTCATTTCCTCCCGCAGAAGCAGCCCCTGGGATGATTTACAGAGCGAGCAACCGGGGTTGCTTTTTTCAGCATTTGGAATCAGGTCCCGTCATTGTTTGGCACACATCTGTTTTGTGCAGCACTCAGTGTCTGATGGCCTGAGGCAAAATTTCTAATTTGTCCAAACAACATTCAGCATAAGCTCCAGATGATAATTAATCTGCGGTCATCAAAGCGAGAGATACCTATGATGTCTCTGATGTTTATTAAAGCCATTTCATGGCATTTTAATCACAGTATTGCCATTTCCTTTTATTTAAAACAATTTTTAATGCTGTATAAAGTGTTTCAGGATGGGGTTTTTCCCAGATTTCTGAGTCATTCCTAATGTTTCTTTCTGTCTCACAATGGTTTAGTAAAATGATTGTGAAAGCAGCACGGTGATTAAAATAGTCCCTAGACCAGGAGCCTCGTGTATCTCAGATGCAAATGTCTGTGCTTGCTTAAGCTTTGATTCTGACATCAGGTAGCCGGAATGTTCACTCCTCAGAAAAGACTAAGGCTCTCTGAAACTAGAGAAGATAAATTAAAATAAGAAAAGAAAAGCTGTGTTGGGGACAGGAAGAATCCAAGAAGGATTTGATTTTTTTATGAGGAAAATGAAGGGTTATCCTGCTGCAGGTTTCAATCCATTGAATACCAGGTTCAAAATCTCATTTTCAGGAGGCATCTCAGGATTTAGGACCAGATCCTCAATGATATTTAGGTATGAGACTTTGACTGAAATCACCAACAGCAAAGAGAAAGGGAAGGAAGCCGAGCAGCTGCTGGAGTGACTCCTGAACGCTCTCAAAGACCAGTGAGAGTAAGAGGGGCCTGAGAAGTGTGTTCCAGACCCAGCTCCTGACTGGTGAGGACTGGGAATATTTAAGATATCTGTGGTGCATGGGGCAAGAGCTGGGCTGTTCGAAAGAGAAGAGTAAACTTTACAGGAAGTTGAAACAAGGTATGTTGTGGTTTTTCCGCCCTGCCAAACCCTCTCAATTTTTCCTTTGGGAGATCCTATGTTCACACAACAGAAAACGAACAGCGACACGAGTTAACACCTCTTCCTTGGGACGGCAAAGCAGTCGCTCTCTACCAAAGGATACAACACAGCCACAGACCAACTGCAGCCCGTGACCTGTCACAGCACGCCAGTCCTCTTTAGCTTTCTAACACGGCACAGCAAAGTAAGATGCTACTTGCAGTGGCAAGCTACGGGGAAGATTGAGAAACATATCAAAACATCTATATACTTTCTACACAGGCATCTTCACCTTTACGTGTTCATTTTTTCCCAAGCCTTTCCTGATCTAGCTTTTCTGTCTGCACTACAGTATCTGAATTTTGGAGGTTAACCATGTCCCTCACGTACACCGTGGCAGCTTCAGCACTTTGGGACATTCATCATCATCATGCCTTGGCTTCGCAGATGAAGATGTGGGAAGGGCTTTCCCCACACTTACTGCAGCGTGTTGATGGCTGAAAAGGCCGATGGGGGATAGGCAAGTCCGGTTGCAAAGAGCACAGCGGAAGGTCTTGCACCTTTTCACCTGCCATTTAGTTCCTCGCCTGTCACTGCGGGGCTTTGCAAGCGATGAGTGCACCCTTCGGGGCTGCGCAGTGAGTTTTTTAGGTGAGGCGCAGCGTGCGCGGAACTGGCTCCACCCTTTACACCTGAGGTTCATCTGCCAGGGCCTGGCGAGCTTGGACGGTGACAGCGAAGTCCTCGGGTCGTAGGTTTGGTTAGAGTGTCCTTCTCTGAGATGGAGCCTTACAAGGCTAAACGAGCTCCATCTGCCCGAGTCTGTAGTCAGAGTTGTCCTTCTCCTAGGATGGTGCCCGAAGGCTAGTGAGCCCATCCTGCCCGTGGACACACTGTGTCTGACCCTTCAGTTGAGACCTGTCTGGCCTGGGAGACCCCACCGGAGGCACATGCCACCACCAGCACAGCTCTCAACCTCACTAGGGCACGCAAGCTCCTTCCCCACGGCAAGGGGGTGCCCGTGAAAGAGACTTTCGGACATTACAGGAGTATTATTTTACAGCTTAAATCTTGCACTTGGTTGCTACCCAAACCCAATCCTCCTAAGTACGCCCAAGCACTGTAACTTTGCAGAAATGCCCTGTCTTCAGGAGGAACGCTTTTCTAACAAACAAAATCACTGATTTTTTTCTTGACAAAGAACTAGCTGCTGCATATATCATCCTATCCACGATTCATTCACTTCCAGACACGGGTCTCTCAAGCAGCTAGTTTCTTCTACTCATACATCTACAGAGAGGAAAACCTTTAAGGGCTGACCCCTACCAAGACCCCATTTCAAGCAACTGTGCTGTTTCGGTCTGGTAATTTGCATCCCTTGACACACAAATCATTTTCCACGGTATTGTTTTAGGTGGTAAGACAAAGCAGCAGCTCCTACAAGATCAGGAGATAAGGTCGCAAACTACATAATCTCTTTCAGCTCAAGGGGCTCAGACTTCTAAGTACTTACTTCAGAAAGGACTAAATAACTTTGCCACTTGAACACCCCACCAGAAGAGCTTGTCCTACCTGACTCTTGCCACGTACACACGCACAAAAGGATTTTACTCAGGGAAGAATGTTTTTAGTAAATGAAAATCAGGTCACTCAGCTGCTGTGCTCATAGGCTACCACACGTGCTACTTGGAACAGTGATACAGATTTTAACATGGTAATATTTCCCTATTCTTAAAATTTGGTGCTGTGATAGGATAGCATTAATGTGATAAGGCAATTTAAATGTGACAGAGAGAATAACTCCTAGATAGTGTAGTTTATGTTACAGACCCAGCCTTTATCTTTGCTTTTTGATAAAGAAACAGGCGAAATACCTGCTGTAATATCCGCTGCTCTGTTTGCAGAACCCCTTGATGTAAAGAGCTTGTTTAAAATTACATATTGGAATGCTGATTTCTGTGGTTCTCAGCGGGGTTTAGGGCTTTGAACACTGAAAACTCCACCGGGGAATTTTACTGTTCCAGTGTGGTCCTTGGATAAGCTGGTTGGTTGGTTTCTTTTAAAAAAAAGGGAAAAGGAAAAGACTGAGACTTAAACACCAGCTTTAAAAAAATGTAAACCCTGAAATGTAAACCAAGCAAGAGCTTCCACAGAGTAATACAGACATGTTCAAAGAGAGTGTTACAACGCTCTGGTTTTGCTTCAAGCTCAGCATTCTTTCTTTCTCACTCTTGCAGCTGTATAAAGGAGCAAACATGGGGAAAAATGTCAATACTGGCAGCTTTTCACTCTGTTTCTTATAAGCTGTTTTCAGTGACAGACTGGCAGCTTCTCTGAGCTTTTCCTCAGGATCTAGAGATGCCTCTCCTCTGAGTTCGGCTGGCAGGTACAGCAGATCCCATGCTAGCAGAAAGTACCCATGAGTCCTGGGGCCAGGAGTGGGTCTCAGCATCCTTCACCACCTGCGGGCCCGGGGCTGGGCGCCCGTCACCCCACACACGGGTACAAAGCTCAGAAGTTCAGAAGAGCCCCCCAGGCTGTGAACAGCATGGCGACCAACCACCCTGTGCAAGCTGTCAGCACTCTGGGGCAAAGCACGAGCTGAGCTGGGGGCTGCAGCAATGTGCCTGCTCAGCTGATATCCCTGCGACGGGGAAGATGCTCACCAGAAACTGTGTGGCAGCTCAGCATCTCCGTTACTGCGCGAAGAGGAGCGAGAGCTGGACGGTGACTGCTTGCCCACGGGCTGCAGTCCCCTTGGCCTGGTTTGCACAAGTCCTTGGTTCGCTGGTATGTCAGCCCAGCCCTTCCCTTCCGAGACAGCAGTCTCATTGCTCTGCTGAGCTTCACCCAGCGCTGTTACGCGTGGCTGAATTCACAAACGCCTCATGTTTCATTTGCCTGTTAGTAAATACCTTTCTCAGTTATTTACACAGTTCCTTTTCTTTCTTTCTTAGTCGTGGAAGAGGGAATGAAGTAAACATTGTGCTGCAACGACTGAGGCATGGACTGTGGGTGGGGAGGCAAGGGCTGGATAAATATCGTATCTTTCCTGTCTTTCTAGCGGGAGGAAACACAAAAATAAAACTCCATGTTCAGGTCTGGAGTGGGGAGCACATAAGGTGGTGGGTAAACTGGCGTGTTTGGACCGCAGTGCTCCCCAGACTGCGGTCTTGGTATTTGACCAGCCGTTTCACCCTGCACTTGAATGGGAAACTCCTTTTCCATTCCCTCCCAGAACAAGGTCTCCTGCACTGGTCAGATTGTCCTCAAATGCACCTTGGTGAAGACAAAAACTGACCATACCACACAACGTTGCCCAGAGAGCTAGCTGCTCCTTGGCCATGGCCAGTGCCAGCCACACTCAACTGCTGGAGGCCACCAGGACAACCTGAGATGGGGCTGTATTCTTCAGATCCATCCATCCATCCATCCATCCATCCATCCATCCATCCATCCATCCATCCATCCATCCATCCATCCATCCATCCATCCATCCATCCATCCATCCATCCATCCATCCATCCATCCATCCATCCATCCATCCATCCATCCATCCACGGCTTCACGCAGAGCTGCCACAGTGCCCTAAATTGCCACAGGTATTGCAGGGTGCAGGTCAAGGTGTGCCAGGACATGCTGAGAGACTGGGAAATGGCTGAGCTTTGGCCACCACCTCTTTCGAGGCCTTTCTTTGCAGCCAGGTGTGGGTTGCAGAGGAGGAGAAAAAAAGAGGGAAGGATGGAAATGTGTAAGTATTTGTCAGAATTCACACAAGAAGAAACTAAATTCTTCCAATCTCACCCAAGGCAGACAAGTTTGATTTTACTAATAAATCAAAACTTCAGCTTTTTGCTTTGTGACACATTCCCAGCAAAACATAAAGCCATAAATCACAGAGCAGTGATTTATATCCCTTTAATAAAGGGAGACGGTAGGAGGAGAAAGTAAATCATACAGAGGGGCTTGATTTGCAGCTACAAAAGCCATGTGCCAGCCTACATACACAGACCCAACATACAACTTGCGCTTCTCTCTGCACCACTGCAGCTCAGCCCTGCTATTTACTGCACTCCTGTAATCACTGCTGCTCACATCCCGCTGATACACCCCAGCCACTGCCAGTTCTTTTGCTCAGCAAAAGCCTTTTTGTTCCGTGCAGGAGTGAAAAAATTCCTAGAGTTGACCAGTGTAGGTCTCTGCTCAGTGTGTCACAGCATGGTGGACCACAGCACGCGTCCTAAATCTGATATTGCTGGAATAGG
>NW_010418124.1:17063-28425 GCF_000710305.1 Buceros rhinoceros silvestris | reverse complement strand
TGAGCTGAGCAGGGGATCAGCAGAGTTCCCCGACCTGTGGCTGCTGTACTGTCCGCAGGAGCAGCTGGGGATGTAAACATCTGCCCACAAACCCAGTCATCACCTCCTTATCCACTCGGGGTCATTGGCCTGAGCCTGAGGCCCCAAAGCCCAGCACTTGTGGCTGCGTGGCCACGGCTTAGGGTGCTACAGGCATTGCACAGCCATCAGGAGGAGCCACGAGACATCTGTAGAGCAGAACCAGGAAAGGATGCAAAGGTGACACCACAGACACAGAGGCAGGGCGGTTGAGACGGCATCGCTGCCACCTCAAGTGTTCATGAGTAAAACTCCGTTGTGCAGAGGTATAAAACCCTCAAGAAGCAAACGGGGAGGTGACATAAGGAAACAGCACCATTGAGGACATGCCCTGGGGCTGCAGAGACCAACTCTTCCCCCTCCGGGGTGGTGCCTGTGCAGCCACCAAAGGCACAGGATGCCGTATGCGGTGGTGACCTCCCTGTGCTCAGCCGGGTTGCTCGATACGCCCCAGCTACCCTGTGTGTGTTAGCTGGCAAATACTAGCTTTGCTCCTCAGAGCTGTGTGTCCTGCTTGCAGCATCTCCTTGCACATGCTGAAGGGTGCCCAAACAGCATGACCCCGGAAGGAGGCTCAGATCTTGCTCTGGCAACTCAGGTACGAACCAGACTCCTCGCAGGGGAGTCTCCCATTCACAGCAAAGTTTAGGATCTGGTGACACGGTATGAACCTGCCATGGCAGCTGGTGAACTGCATGGGTGAAAGTGCTCTGAGGGAGGCAAGAAAAGCATTTATGGGCTACCAGGAGAACAATAATGTCAAGACTTAAGTTACTAGTCTATTAAAAGTGGTAAAGGGAGGGCTTGGGCGTGTGAACTGCATGGGTGAAAGTGCTCTGAGGGAGGCAAGAAAAGCATTTATGGGCTACCAGGAGAACAATAATGTCAAGACTTATGTTACTAGTCTATTAAAAGTGGTAAAGGGAGGGCTTGGAGAGAAAATTGCAGATTTAGGAAAGGGAAAGATGGATTTAAAACAAGAGACTGAATTGCTGAAGGAACCGAGGCAGAAATGTGTGTACCTTCGCAGCAGACATCCTGCCATCTGCACCCGCGGTGGATGGCTTACGAGAGATAATACAGCAGAAACATGAGATCAGGATCCAGGCTGGCACCAAGCTCCCATGAAGACAACGGCAAGAGAGACTCAGCATAGTGGATCGGATGCTTTGGTTTGCCAGAGGATGGCCAAGTCTTTGGAAGAGCTGTGCAGCAGCAAGCTGTGGCTGCAGCCCTTCAAGAGGGATTCCTGGGGGGAGATACTGACCCCCAGGCCAGGGGGGAAGCTAGGTGCTCTGATCCCAGGCCAGCTCACACAGAGCCACCAGGGTACTCCCCTGCCCCCTGACCGCTTCTCAGCAAAGCGCTGGTGCCCTGTGCCACCTTATGTCCCCAGTCACTGCTGGCACAGAGCGGATGACAAAGAGATGCTGGAGCTCTGACCCGACTCAGAGCCTGGAACAAGCTGTATGACAACTACTAGGACCCTCTGTGGATACTGTTGCACAGGTGTGGTGGGACTCACAAGAGCCCGAGGCATGGCCATGAGCGATCATAACCCCACTGCAGCACCATCCAACCTCATCCCAGTGTCAGCAGCGCTGGGGGAAGAAGCTGGGGTAGAACGCCAGGGCCCTCTGTGGAGGACTGAAGAGGCACTGCTGCTCTCCCTAACCATGGTGTGGTTGCATGGTTTAAGGGAAGAGAAAGCTGAGGAAGGACTAGAGGGATTTTTAATCAAGAAAGCAGGTACCGAATACAAGATCAGATTTCATGCAGGAGGGGCCAAGGCAGCCGCCTCACGCTGAGGTTCAAAATTAAACCTGCGATGATGGATGGATTGGTACCAGATGCTAGGGCAATTGCTAAACCTGTGTATCAACAGCATTGACTCAGCTGCAGCTTAAGAAGAAAGTAATTCAGGCAGAACAGTTTTACTGGGCACAGGCAGGAAGAAAACGTAAAGAGAAGGAAGAGGGTCTGTGAAACAGTCCAAGCAGTAACATTTGCCATTAATTGTTTGCTTCAGAGAAAACAAGGTTAATGGGGAAAAGACAGTAATTCAAAGTTGAGGCAAACACCAGTGATTTTGCTGGAGTACAGAAGAGAGATGGATGAGGGAACATCAGCAGGTCACAGAGCTGAGGACTGAAGAAGAAACCATAAATTCCGGGAGAGGGGCACCCTTTAGTGCTTTTTAAGAACAACAATACAAATTAACCCAACCAGAAGAGCTGGGAAAGGAACAAGTGTTAAAGCCTGACCCAGACAGTCCTGATTCTGCACATTAGAGATACCCACTTCCTCAAAACCTCCAGCTGCTCCTGCCCAGATCTGTCCACACTTTCCAGGGGCAACTAGCAACTAGAGTGCTGATCCCAACAAAAATGAATGCACATAGTCCCAAAATGCTAACAGCTGGAGGAGCCTTAGCTGGCTCAGTGCAAGAGGCCCTTGGGGAGCTCAGAGAGCCCCCGAGCAAAGCAGCAGTGACCTATACTGGACATGAAGTAGGAACACAGAATTTAGGATGGTTCACACTCAGATGGAGCAGCCAGAACCTTAGGGATCCTAATGCTCCAGCAGCCTGTCTTGTGTGTATTATGGTAAATGTGGAAAAGTCCTTGGAAAACAGCCAAGACCCGGTTACTCCTTCTGCAGATGGTATTTTGATCCATGGACCCTCTTGTGCAGCCATGACAGCAAATAAAGACATAGTGCTCCAGGTACAGAAGAAACTGGGTTTCTGTTTAGGTGACCAAAGACCCAACTGATACAGTGGGAACCTGAAGAGCTGGGCATAATTCAGCTCAAGAGGACAGGTTGCTGATAAACAACGGGTAGAGCTCGTTGAAACACACACACGTGCCCAATCAGATTAGATGCAAAGAATATTTAAAGTTCCACAAGTTTTATTCCAACGCTAGCAGGCAAAAGCTGGATGCTGAGCATGTCCCTCAAGAAGAGTTGGTGTCTATGGGGCCCAGACCAAGACAGCTGAAGAAAGATTCTGCTCAGGCTCCTGCACTGGCATGCCCCAGCATACAAGACCCGCTGCATATTCAGTGGCCCATCACCGACAAGGTGGGGATAGTCTTGTTTAGGTGACCAAAGACCCAACTGGTACAGTGGGAACCTGAAGAGCTGGGCATAATTCAGCTCAAGAGGACAGGTTGCTGATAAACAACGGGTAGAGCTCGTTGAAACACACACAGATTAGATGTGTGCCCAATCAGATTAGATGCAAAGAATATTTAAAGTTCCACAAGTTTTATTCCAACGCTAGCAGGCAAAAGCTGGATGCTGAGCATGTCCCTCAAGAAGAGTTGGTGTCTATGGGGCCCAGACCAAGACAGCTGAAGAAAGATTCTGCTCAGGCTCCTGCACTGGCATGCCCCAGCATACAAGACCCGCTGCATATTCAGTGGCCCATCACCGACAAGGTGGGGATAGTCTTGATGCCAAAGGAAAAACTATGCGTGGGGCAAAAGCCTTGACAGCGCTGCAGCCAGCTGTCACACCACACGGAGAAGCAGGCACGGGCCAAGGGACATGGAGAAGTCACCTGTGGAGAAGATCTACCAAACGCACAGTGCTGGAAAGCTCGAAACAGTGGGGTAGCAAATCACAGCCAGTGCTGCAGACACCGGCCTCGGTGAGTCAGGGGAAAACACTGGGAAGAGGAAAGGTTTTAGCACCTCTATCAGATATGAGGATCTGAGGAACATGAAAATGCTAGCAAGCAAATTTCGCTGTTAAATCCAGACTCAGACTTTAAAAAAAAAAAAAAAAAGAGGGAAGAAAAAAGGCTCATACTGTTTACTGATGGATCCAATTACGGTAAATATGAGAAACCTGAAAGAGGATTTGCAGCTCTTTGGATAAGTACAAAAACATACACCAAAATGAAAGTCCTCCTGCATTCAGCTCAAGCAGCTGAATCTCCAGTTACTAAAGAAACACTATAAAATGAGGACTGAGAAAAACTACTTGCTGTTTTCACAGATTTGCCAAGCTACTGCTGTCTGTCCACCAATACGGGAAAGCAAAGAGTCATGATCAGGAGACAGCAAACTAATACTACATGTTGCCCTCTAGGAACTAGCGGCCCAAACCCTGAGGAAAAGAAATGGTGATAAACAAGTAACACACGTGAAAGCCCAAGCAAAAACCAGAAGGGAAGACAGGACTGAGGTAACAAAGTGAATGCACCAGCAAAGGCTGCAGCGCTAAGAGCCATGGAGTATACAGAGACCCAGAGATGGAGAAGCTGCTCCAAAACGGAATGACATTTGAGGAGTCGAAAAAGAACATTCGCAAAGCTCTGACTCAGTGGACAGAACAAACTGAACATTAGAGGAAGCCTTGGAAAAGATGTGTTTAGGAAAAGACCGGGATGAAAATCTTACAGTCACTCTAATGGTGTATGCTCTGTCCCTGTTGTGTGTATGTTCTGTCCCCTGATCTTCTTCTCACGTGGCAATGACCGGATGAGAAAGAAGACACCTCAGTCGTAGTGCATTGATACTGAATCATGGATTCATAGAACCATCTAGGTTGGAAAAGACCTTTAAGATCATTGAGTCCAACCATTAACCCAGCACTGCCAAGCGCACCACTAAACCACATCCCTCAGCACCACATCTACACCTCTTTTAAATACCTCCAGGGATGGGGACTCAACCACTTCACTTGTTCCTTGGTAGAAGAGACCAAGACCCACCTCACTACAACCTCCTTTCAGGTGGTTGTACAGAGTGACACGGTCTCTTCTCAGCTTCCTTTCCTCCAGGCTGAACAACCCCAGTTCCCCCAGATGCTCCTCATAGGACTTGTGCTCTAGACCCTTCACCAGCTTTTCTGCTCTTGAAGTACAAGTATCAAATAAAAATATTAAGTATTCAATAGCTGCCTATCAAAATTTTTAAAAAAACAGTAAAAAGACAAAAAAAATCAAAACATAGTTATGCAGCTAGGCTGAAACTTAAAAAAAACCCACAAGGCAGAGGACTTGGAAGGCCCCCACAAAGAGTGCAATGCAGGAGGGAGGCAGTGTGCCAGCGCCTCAGTCAAACCCCGCAGGGGCTTTCCAGAAGAGCAAGATCCAGTTGCAGCTGTGTAAATTGCCAGCCCTACAGCGTAGCACACAGAAATACCAACACAAAAAGCAAACCCATCTTGGAAAAAGAGTTTTCATCAATCTTATTCAAGCTATGGGAAAATGTGCTCAAAAATGTAATAACTATCCTGACAGGGTTTAGTGGGTTGTGTTACAGACAGGACCACCATGAGACGAGAACGCGAAGGGAAGCGGCTGAACTCACTGACTCCAGAAAGTCCTGATGAGCAAGTGCGTAAGTCTGGAAAGAACCTAGGAGAGGGGAGTGATAACTAATGAAATCCTATGGTCAAATTGGGACAGAAGTAAGAATCTCAGATTGTGCAGGTAGCTATGAGAGGAAATTTATACCTGTCTAGTAACCAGGGCTTAACCAAGGCGATTCACATAAGGGTTCAAATGCAGAGAGTTAACTGAAAAAACTTACTTGGTAAGTAAACTTAATCCTTAATCAGTTTTAATCAACATCTCTTTTAGAGGGAAAGAAAAAAAGGTAAAGACGTAGATTTTTAACACCCTAGCCACTAAAAACATCTTTTCCCACCCAAGCTGCCACAAAGCATTACGGAGCGATGCTGCCAGACCTCTGCAGCAAGCCTGCCTATGCCCAGCACACACCAGGCTTTCGGTGGCTGTCACTCAGCCGCACTAGAACGTCACCCTGGCGTTACTGCTTGCTTATTTACTCCAAGTACAAAGAAAATGTGTTTGCTAGTGGAAAAAGGTGGAACTGATGGATATCAAGCAAATAAAGAGCAAAAGCAATTGAAAGATCCCAGAGAAATGGTGTCTTTTTGGCTGGAATATTAGCTAATAAATTGAATAAGAGATGTGCTTTGCTGCATAAAATAACTTACAACATAATAACTTGCTCCATGGACGAACAGTTCTGGTGCCATCCCCTGTCATTACAAGACACTGGAATTTATATAGATGGCTGACGTTGGCAGAGATTATAACGAGGTGAGACAAATATATATCTACTACAAAATCCACGAATGTGCACAACGCTGTCACGGAAAAGCAAGTACTAACACCAGTGAAGCCCACTTTTACATGTCTGAAGTTGTTATGCGTTATAGAGCTTTGCGATACTCATTTGCGTGTGGTCAAGCTGGAGAGGAAGATTAACAGCTGATGCCTTCACATTGCTGGCACTAAGGCTGCGCGGTCAGGTTTTGTAAACACCCCCCAAACAGCTAATGTTGGGCTTGCAGCACCGTCACCCACCATGTCACAGTTCCTTGAACACTGCAGCAGCACCAGGAGAGGCTCAGCCTGGTACAAGCCCTAAAACTGTGATACCAGGTGGTGCAGGCATCCTCAGTAAGATGTTACTAGTCCATGGATGCTGGGAGCTGCAGCCTCTGCCTGCGACCCCAGCTGTCACCTCCTCATCCCTGGCCAGAGCCAACTGCCTGCACCCGTGGCCCCAAAGCCCGGCTCTGATACGGCCCCACAGCCGCTGCTGTGGCCATTGCACCGTCATCTGCAGGAGAAGCCATGAGACCTCCGCCGAGCAGAGCCAGGCAGGGACACAAAGGTGACACTGCAGACAGAGGCAGGCTGTTGACACGGCATCACTGCCAGCTTACGGGGAAAACCCTAACATGGAAAGGCGCAGGGCTGCGTATGTCCTGCTCACAGCCTCTCTCTGTGGGTGCCAAATGCTGCCTGAACAGGGTGAGACGGAGGGGTAGTGACAGCCGAAGCAACAGCTGGGCTAAGGCGGCGCTGGTTGAAGCCCAGGGCCCCTCTCCTCCAAGGCGCAGTAGATCTGGTCTTTAGAGTGTGTTACTGGGGGAAACCCTTAGACCTCAATCAGCCTTGACTTGCGCTGGCCTTTGAACATGCAGAGAAAAGAAGAGACAGATTTTGTTTGAATTGGGAAATAATTCTGGTTCGGGTTTTTCGTGGGGTTTTTTGGGGTTTGGGGGATTTTTTTATGAGAATACAGAAGTTTAAAAAAATGTGTCATTTCTGCTTGTACACACAGCGTTTGCTTCGCCTCTGTCCACCGTGATCTCTTTTGAACATGCATATGGACACATCTCTTGCGAATATACGAAGGTACATACATACCCTGCTGCAGCGGAACGAAAGACACTATCCCGTTAGCCTTGGTGGTCATTAACACAATAGTGGCCACTAGCCAATATTTCAGCAGGTCCAGAAGGCCCTTTCCTGTGTGTCATGGCTTAACCCCAGCCAGCAACTAAGCTCCACACAGCCGCTCACTCACTCCCTCCTGGTGGGATGGGGGCAAGAATGCGAAGGGTAAAAGTGAGAACACTCGTGGGGTGAGGTAAAGACAGTTTAGCAGGTAGAGCAAAAGCCGCACACACAAGCAAAGCAAATCCAGGAATTCATTGAGCTCTTCCCACTGGCAGGAGGTGCTCAGCCATCTCCAGGAAGGCAGAGCTCCATCACACCTAATGGTGACTGGGAAGACAAATGCCATCACTCCAAATGTCCCCTCTTCCTCCTTCTTCCCCATCTTTACGTGCCGAGCATGACGTCACGTGGTACGGGATATCCCTTTGGTCACTGGGGTCAGCTGTCCCAGCTGTGTCCCCTCCCAGCCTCTCGTGCACCCCCAGCCTGCTCACTGGTGGGGTGGGGGGAGGAGCAGAGAAGGCCTTGGCTCTGTGTGAGCAACTGCTCAGCAACAGCTAAACCATCCCTGAGTTATCAACACCGTTTCCAGCACAAATCCGAAACACAGCACATACTAGCAGCTATGAAGAAAATTAACTCTATCCCAGCTAAACCAGTGCACTGTGTCTGGGAACTATCCAGGGGAGTCATTTTAATCTGTCGAAAGTCCTGAGACTATCCTTGGCCATCTCTGTGCTGTCAGTGAGCTGCTCACAGTCACTCTCACCCTGCCAAAGGCTGTCCTGTCTTAAGCCTGGTCTTGTGCTTTCCTCTTTCAATACAGCGCACAAAGTCTTGTATGTAAGTGGGGTAAAAAAACCTCTGTGCCAGGTGCTTTGATCTTTCTGGACTTCCAGGATTTCAGACCTTCTAGCCATGGTGGACGCATACCCTGGAGGTGGTGCTTGAGGTATCACAGCCCAGGAGAAGCCAACAGGGACCCACAGATCTGGTAGGACACTCTCCCGTGCTCTCTGCTCCCTGTCCAGGACGATGCACAGCTGGCAGGAAATCAAAGGAGTTTGAAAATGGTCATTTCAGGAACCTTGGAAAGGTTTTTCACTCTGCACAACTTTATTTCTGCAATGGTGGCTCCAGTGGTCTCAGAGTTGCTCTGTGAGCCCCATAGGTAGAGACAGCCCCTACTTGCAACAGTATATGGTGTAAGTAGACGAGACAAATTACAGATGACAAGAAGGAAATATAGATGACAAGAAAGAAATTTTGCACAAGGGGAATTTAAACTATTTCGATACATATAGGGCAAAACTTTTCAAAGGCATGAGCAGGATCCAGCACCCAAATTCTAACTATTGGCCAAGTGGAATCCACGGAATCCATGTTCCAAAATGCTTCTCAGAAATTACTCAAGTTCACAAAGAAAGTTTGCAACAGGGCAGGTTGCCTGTCCCTGAGCTCCTGAGGCGCAGCACTTTAATCACAAGATCACCCTCCCTTCTGGAGAACGGCCTCTCCGCACGGCGCTTGCATTCAGCTGAGCATTAAAACAGAGAGCAAATACCCAAGCAAAGGCACAATATTTGTTTGAGCTAACACTGATGAATAATCCTTCGCAGAATTTGCCAAGTTCTACTATTCATTAAAAATAACAAAATAATAACACTCAGTTCACATTTATTCTGCTATGGCTGCTGGAGTGTTTCTAAGCGGGCAAACATCCCTGCGATCGTGTGTGTCATTTGGTTCTCACAGTGCTGCAGGCTGAACAAGGGTGTAAATGTGCAAAAGCGGCTCCATTTCGCTGTTGCATGGATACTCTGCAGATGGATAGATGAACAAAACCCCTTCTTAGAAGGTGAGTGCCCTTGTCATACCAACTGCACCCGTTTGGCTCATTTCTGCATCCAGCTTGGGGAAGAAGAAGATTCGTATTTAAACCCTAGCCCGTTTTTCTGAACTTGGTGATACTGTTAGCAGCTTGGTGTGCTCACTCTTCTGCTGCAAAAGCACGTTCTGAATCCTGCTGGATGATCTCCTCTGGAGCACAGAAGGACACTCTGCCACCACTTGCTTCTGTTCCCCTTCTATGAAAAACGGGTAAAGCCAACCATGCGCCACGTCACCACCACGGACCACATGTGGTGGTGTGGCTGGACCAAGACCACACCATCCAGGCACCTTGTGAGGGTCCAGTGGTCTCTCCCACAAGGTGCTGAAGTCATTGCTGGCCCAGGCATTGACCATCCCTGTTCAAGCAGTGGGACCAGCTTCTCCAGCTATTTTCATTCAAGACATGCTGATGTTTTGTATTATTTGATTGTTTGATACATCAGCTTCAAGATCAGACTGGTTGAAACTGGATCCAAAAGTTACTAGGGGGAGAAAAACAGAGGGAGAGAGCAATGACCTGATCCATAAACCTCACTTCCTGAGGAAATTAAGCCAAGAAACAGTGAACTGTCTGTCTGGATAGACAGCCAAGAACAGTCATCGTCCCAGTGTGGATGCACTGGCCTCATCTCCTACACCAATTCTCCTCTCACCATCCCGTGCGAAAACAAAACGCATGAAACCCAGTTCAACAATCCCAGAAGAAAAGCCAAATGCATTCTGAGAAGAGAGAAAGTTGGCCAAGATGGATAGAGAAGATTTTTTTCTGGTTACAGACCCCACCCTAAGGCAGGCCACAGGTCTGAAGGGGTGCCCAGGATGAGCATCCTGGGGGAGCTGTGCCAGCAGGAACCAGAGCAGAGGGAGCTCTGGGATTCAGGCACTGCCTCCCCAGGACTCAGTGAACACCTAGGGTACGGATCCAGCTCTGTGTCAGTGCTAAGCAGACATTCCATTGTCTGGGTGTCTTCATCGGCATCCCCCATCTCAGAAATCTGACCAAGAAGGACTTAATGATGCCTATCCACAAAACCGCGAAGCCCAAGCAAAGGAGCAAGCACGAAGTTATTTTTCCATCAAGGTCAACCGCCACTTTTAAGGAAAGAAAAAAGGACCTTTTTGTGCAGTTCTCACTTCCAAGGAAAAATGAAAAGAAAAAAAAGCTTAAGCTTTGAATGTTTATTTGCTGTTTTTCTACCCGCTCATTTGGTTTCTTTCCTTGCCCACATGCAAACACGTGAAGTCCTTGTTCTTAACTTGCAGAGCACTTGCTGATGCCTTACAGTCCGGCAGCGCTCCAGGAGCTGCAGCTGTGAAATGCCGTGTTCAGCTCTGCAGATGCCTCCCCTCTTGCACGGGAAAGGACATCTGCGGCTGGGAGCTGGCTTGTCGGAAACCCACCAGCAGCAATCAAATCACTTCAGGGCAGGTAATTAATTATGGCTCATTCCCAAAGGCAGGGCATCATCATATTCTAGAGCCCCTGCGTTACATTTGTTCCTTAATCACCTTTTATGCGGGAGATATGGGGAACTTGTGTGAACAAGCACTTTCTTTCAGTAACACTGGCTTCCGTTTAAAAGCGAGGAATGCTCAGACCTCTGGTATTGAACTGTGTATGAACAGGCAGCCAGGCGCAAGAGCCATTACAGCAATAACTATTTGGCAGGTGCCTGGAAAATAAAAGTATAAATCCACAAAATTGCTCCGGTTCATGTTATATTAGAAGGCATGAAGAACACAAATCTTTTTCCTTATATCGCTTCTGAAGGGATTTCTTTTTTTAATTTTTAAAATTTTTTAAATTTTTAAAATTTTTAAATTTTGCTTCTTCTCAAGCTTTCAGTTCAGCAGCACACAGCAGACGTAGGACCCTGGCCTGTGCAGCAGCACGGCTAGCACCGCTGCTGGTGCTGGGAACCAGGTACCGCCGGCTATCCGGTACCAGCTCCTTCCCCAATCCCCATCCTGGGGGGGATGCTCTGCCCTGGGGTGCACATGGGGGGATGCTGGGGTGGGCACATGTCACCCCAAGGAAAAGCCAGCCCCTGGAGATGCAGAGCCAGCAGGGCTGAGGGGCCTGGTGGGGTCTTGCCTTGATGCTTGTTGTGGTCTCACATCTGGGCACCTGCTGTGCCCCGTATCACAACGACGCTC
>NW_010418124.1:15226-16979 GCF_000710305.1 Buceros rhinoceros silvestris | reverse complement strand
CGCTCTGCAAAGCTCATCCTTTTCTCCCTAAGCATTAAGAGTGTGGAAAATACTGAAGGGTAAATGTGCTGTTAGTGAGCAGTTACTGTCACGGCTGCAGAGCGCTGCAGAAAGCTCACAGACCTGCTCTGCCTCTCGGGGTTTCTTTTCTCTCTCCCTGCCTCATATATCTCAATCATGCAGAATAAGCACAACGGTGCCTTTTCCTGATGTCTCTAGAAACTTCAGCATATGCAGCTGTTCTGTTCCAAACCACACCATGAAGTGGGCGGCAGCACACCCCACACCCACTGTGGGCACAGGGGAAGAAAGTGGGACCGACCTGCGCAACACCGCCCGGCTCCATTGCTGTTCGCTCTCGGCTTCTCGAACCGATAGCTGTTTGGGTGCTGCACCCTCAGCAAGCCCTGTGTAACCCTGAGCCCCTGCCAGGGGACAAACTCCCCGGCAGGATCACTTCTCCAGCAGAGACAGCAGATAAACCATGTCACCATCGCTTTGTGCTCTCAAATCCACCTGATTTCAAAAGTTTGCCAAGACTTTCCTGTACTTGCTGCTTGTGCTAACAGAAGGCACTACCCGCCCTTGCAATATTTCTTCAGAAATTCAACTTTTACTCACTTGAAGTGCTCCTGGAAGATGCTTTTGCTGCCTTTCTGGAAATCTGTAGATCTTCTTCTTGCTGGTACAGAACAGCGCTGCTGCTACAAACTCTGCAGAGCCAGGAAATATCCATTGTGTCTTCCTCCCTCAAATCTAGAATGTTCCATTTCTGCCCTGCATGGGGTCAATTTTGTGATAAAAATTTGTTTGCCTACTTTTTTATAGGATTGTTTCAAGAATGCAAAGTGCAAAGCACTAATTTAACAGCCAGAACCTGCAGTGTAATCTTTCTTTTCCAAAGCTGTCAGAAAACATCCTGTGATGCCAAAGAAGGAAGACGACCCCAGTAACATTTGAAATGTGCCCATGCTGCAGACGGATGTATCAGTACTTTAGACAAGTAACTGGTCAGTTCTGTGACGTTAATGCCTGTAATATGATTCCCGAAAGACCACGCATCACCAAAGGATAATTTTATTGTTTTAAAATGCAGACATGAAACAAAATTAGAATCACGGGATGATTGAGATTGCAATGGACCTCTGCCAGCGTCCCCTCAAAGCTGAGACAACTTCAAAATAACATTAGGTGGCTCAGGACTTTCAGAGTTCGCTGTTTTCAGTTAAAAACTCTCGACTCTTCTGTCCTCTAACCCTGAAATTACTATCCTACATCTTGCCTACCACCTTTGCAGGCAGAGGAGACTGGGAGCTCTGCAAGGGTCTCTGGACTTTAGCACTCTCCTCCACTCCATTGCAGCATCTTCATTGCACATCTCAACAATTTCGATTTCTCCTCTCCATCTCTCTCTTCTCTTCCCTGTCTCTCTCCTCTCCATGCTTTCTGGGGACTAGGGATTGCTTAAAAACCTCTGCAAAATAGTGTCTGAGGCTGGGGTGAGTAGGGAGCAGCACTAGGAAGTGACCAGTGCCAACAAACAGAACCCAAAAAGATAGCTAGGGAGAGTTATTAACACTGCCCCGCGCCAGTTTGAACGATAGATTAAAATTCCCATCCTTTCCCTGAGGATATGGGATACAGGGATCAGTGAGCCCTACAGCAGGCTAGGGAGCAGTGCTTGTGCTGAGGCCATTAGCTGGGTTTGAGGCCGCAGGCCAAACCGCTGCATCCCCGGGGGCCAGATCGCAGC
>NW_010418124.1:14709-14960 GCF_000710305.1 Buceros rhinoceros silvestris | reverse complement strand
CGGAAAGAAAGCCCCGTTGTTAGGCCCTAGCCCCGCTGCTGCTGCGGGATGCCCGGCCAGTGCCCCGGAGATCCTCCGCTGGGCAGCGGGAACAACGCCCGAGGCCGCGGGAGGACCCATCCCTTGCCCGGAGATCCTCAGCCGTGAAACCTGCCCAGCTGCGGGCACCGCTGCAGAAACCCTCCTGCTCTTGTCCGAGCAGTCCCGGGGCGCTCGCAGCAGCGGTGCCCGTCCCGGGCCTATGGCGTATG
>NW_010418124.1:1742-14520 GCF_000710305.1 Buceros rhinoceros silvestris | reverse complement strand
GGAGTGCCAAATACACCCAAAAAAAAAAATATATATATATAAACAGAGCAAAACTTCCAAGGAAGTGCTCTAGTATTTCTGCCGGTGGAGCACAAACCCTTGGAGGGCGCAGAGCTCAGCCCCGTGGCCAGCCCAGCCCTCGGCCCACAGGAAGCCAGCACCAGTGGGGTGAGGAGATACCAGATGTGTCCGTGCACTACACACCTCCCGGCTCCTCAACCAGTGAAACGAAGGGCTCTCTCTCCCCACACAGGGCAGGGAAAGGTTTTCACATCACCCAGCAGCACCTCAGAACTGCAGGCAAACAAATGGCTATCAAAGACATCATGCCGGGTATTTCCCACCGAAAGGGCACGCCAAGATAAAACACAACCTTGCACCAGATGAAGGCCCTGGGCCAGGCTCTTCAAAGGGCCTGTGTTTCCCAGGATGTATCACATCTCTTTCTTGATGGCAAGCAGCCAGGCCACTGCCGCAAGGTGTCCCAGAGGAGATGTTGCTGCCCTGGGAAGGCAGAGAGCACACCTGAGAACGGCAGTGAAGGGTCACCCAAACTGCTACTCCCACGAGGCACAGGTAATTTCTGGTCCTTCAGAAGATGTGCCATCATCAGTGCCAGTGAAACCTTCCAGAACAGCAATTAGACAGCAGCGACTTCACTGGGTTATTTCTTTTTGCCCGTATTTGGCACTCTGAGAAAATACGTACCGTTCCCACAAAGCTTAACCAAGTTACATTAGATTTGTATGCTTTTACGTGGTGTAAAGTTCCTTTCTTGCATTTTTATAAGCATGCAGTTCAGAGAAATGACTCTGTGCTCCGGACCGCACACCCATCCCAGTTACAGCGACTCACCCTGATGTCCAAAACTCCGAGGTTTCTGTTTGTTTCTTAACATGGCAAGAGCAAACAGCAATGGAAACACAGTGACCTGATGAGTTACAACACGAGGTTTTCTCTCCCTACCAGATCTTCACATTGGTTCTAGAGAAAAACCCCTTTGATGGCTTTTCCAGTCCAGTTTACAGCATCATCCCGCATCTAAGGAAGAACCAGCAGAACCAGCATTTTCCCAAACAAGGCACGGCCACCTCACCAGCGCAGTCTCCAGAAGGGGCACTGATAAGCTGCGTTTCCTGACTTCGACCAATATGTTCGCCCACTTTCCCACTAATTTTCCTTGCTCTTGGAGCAGCCACAGCTAGGATACTCCAAAGTGCTGTGTGAACCAGCCCGACAAGAAACGGCGTTACTGTGGCACGCACAGGGCACAAGGCTCTCAAGGCAGAGGAGAAAGAAAACCCTTTTGCTCAGCGAAGGAGCCATCAGTTCACATCCCCTCAGACAGACAATTCAAAGTGGACTTGGGTCTTACCCTGAGTTGTGCCGTAGCTAGTGAGCTCAGAGACCATAACAGGAGACTGCCTCATCGTCAGCCCCTGGAACTGCTTTTCAGGGGATTTGTTTGTCAAATTGGGTCACACTCACCAATAGCCTAGTGACGACCAACGTGTGTTGTCGCAAATGAAGTGTTAACCAAAAGCAGTTCAGCCAGTGCTACTGGCAGGTACAAATGGAAGATCAGGGCCCAAGGCTTTGCCTAAAACCCGAACTTTCTGTGATTTAATCGAATTCAATTAGCAAACCACATGAATTAAACCACTGCAAATCCCCGAGCAGGGCATCTTAATCTGCTGTGCTTTAAGGTTTGTTTACAGACAGTTTTATGCTGCATTGACCAGTCCTGTATAGCTTCTTTATATCAGTGTAACTCATCTGTGGAGAGACCTCATTATATCGCACCAGGGGATGCCCTAATTTAGCTCCAGTAATTTCCAAACAGAGTTAATGGAAACAACACCACCATTGTCTGTGTGAATTCAAACAACCATTTGATTGAAGCTAAACTGGGTTTAGACAAAGTTAAGCTGTCCCCACGATGTTGCGTTAATCTTAAATCACTGCACATGCTTTCACTTTCTCCAGCCAAGAAACAAACGGTCTCATTAGTACGTGAGACTGTAGACGTGCGTTAGCTTTAAGCTGCCATGAGTAGGCTCCAAACGCAGCTAACGCATTCGCCTAAGCTGAGTGTCACCAGCCCAAATTACAGCACAAACGCAGGTCCCAGTTCTGCGTGTCTCCTCATTTTCAATCATCCACATACTCACCTCAGAACCCTTGCAGTTCATTCCTGAAAGGCATTATCACCAGGCAGCAGCACCTCTTCTCTTTCCTCCCCCGGGGCACGGCTCCGCCGACACGTGCTGACAGCCGCGAGCCGCTCCATCCAGCACGGCCAGGTAGGACGAGATTAATGCAGAACCACGTCTGCTTTCGTGAATTCAGCCTCTCTCTCACAAGCTAAATGCACCTGAGTGGTCTTGGCACCAAAGCTATGAGGTAGGCTTCTCAACTGCCACGTGACTGCATGCCCCAATGACAGACGCCACCCCAGGGAGAGGCCAGCCCATGGTGAAGGGCTGCATGGCTGGGTTGCTTCTGGAGAAACTGGAAACTAAATAAAATCAGTGTCTATGGAACAGTTTGTTGACTTCTGTTGACTTGAGTTCCAGAGATCAGGTCTTTGTTCCTGGCTCTGTTGTCACCTCTCCTGATCCTCTGCTGTGACATGGCTCCTCTTCTGCCTGTTCGTCTATCCTGTATGTCACAGGTGTTTTGAGGCAGGAACCAACACTTCATCCTCGGAGGTTTTCAAGCCGCCACTGGATGAAGCCCTGAGCAGCCTGGTCTGACCTCAGAGCTGACGTGCTGTGAGCAGGAAGTTAGACCAGAGGCCTCCTGAGGTCCCTTCCCGCCTGAGCTACACTATGGTGCTGTGATTCACTGCAAATAGCACATGGAGTCAGTGTGGGGTTGGGAGAAGACTTCAAAAAGCGAGTATTTGGGGTTGTAAGATCATCCTTACTACAAAAAATACCTTCTGCGTTCTTAAACATAAGGAATTCATAAAATTAAAAGGGAAAGTCTACCAGGATGCTCAACAAGGTATTTATCTTTCAGAGTCCTTTGGGGAGCAATAGTAAATGAACAACAGACTCAGTCTTCTGGGAGTTCAGGCCAAAACTTTCAACCTTATCTGTTAGAGTTTGGACTTGTCTGTACAAAGACAGAAAAATGAAACTACAGCTCCTTCAGCTCAGTGCAGATTAGGCCATGAAAGTTTGAAGTTAGATCAATATAAATGAAACCATCACGAAGGTCTGAGGTTATCTCCCGTATAGAGCCTCCTCCTCAACACAACCAATTCATTTCCTCTGAAGACTGAGAAGAATAGTATCAGTAACCGTAGCAACAGGGAAATATAAGTATCATTTTTAGCTTCATGTTGTAGGCTGCACTACATAAGAGAACTCACTCTGAAAGTCTTCATCACAGCCTCCTTCAATTTTTCCTGGGTTTATTTTAATAACAGAACATGCATCTGGAGTTTTTTTAAATTGTCCTTACAATTTTCATTGAGGTATGATTGGTTTGCATCCATTGTAGCTCGCAGCGAGGAGAGCCTAAGCTCTTCTGCTTTCCTTTGCAGCCTCCTCAGCACCAAGGAGATAACCGGTCCCCTGACCTCATCTTTTCCAGATTCAAAGCAGAACTTGAAACCCCTCCCTGTTTCAACTTGTGGAAGAAGGCAAACAGTATTTCTCCTCAGACACCACAGCACCAGCCCAATGGGTCCCAAACACCCGAATCAGTGGCCTTCCTGGCCCACGCATGAGTGCTTGTCTTGTGGGATCTGACGCATCAGGTTGTGGAGAATCAGACCTCAGCATGGGGGCTTCTGCATAACATTCCCATAGTCCCCGGGGCATGACCGGTCCTGCCCAGCACAGCAGCCACCTCAGAGTCCTCCTCACAGTGGGATGCTCATCACAGCAACCTCTAAACCCCAGGTACACCAATGCCTTGGACACCTCTCTTCAAGAGACCAGCGTGGGCCTTGGGAGACGTCAGGGCCCAGGGACCCTACGTTCGAAGCAATAGAGGCCACCAGAGAAAGTTCGAGCATGGATTTCTCTCTTGAGCACACCTGCAGAGGTGATGGTACTCTGCAGCTGCCGAGGCTTTCTTGCAGGGTGTTTTCCCATCCTGAGAAATGGAATATATCAACGCACACTTGTTCTTGCAATCCCCAGCCAGGCCAACTTTTAGAATTATTGTATTTACCTTCAGGAGCCTAAAGAGAAGCAAAATAATTTATCAGCACTCCTGGCTAACTGGGGAGGTCCCAGCTGACTGGAGGTTAGCAAATGTGATGCCCAGCTACAAGAAGGGGCAGAAGAGGGTCTGAGGAACTACGGGCCTGTCAGTCTGACCTTGGTGCCAGGAAACATTATGGAGCAGATCATCCAGAGTGTCATCATGCAGCACGTACAGGACAACCAGGTGATCAGACCCAATCAGCATGGGTTTTCTGAAAGGCAGCTCCTGCTTGACTAACCTGATCTTCTGTGGCACGGTGACCCACTTAGTAGATGAGGGAAGGGCTGTGGATGTTGTTTATCTGGACTGTGGTAAAGCCTCTGACATTGTTTTCCACAGCATTACCACTCACCAAAGAGGTGCCCTTTTTCTTGCCTTTTCCGCAGAGGACATGCCTTGCCGGATGCTATACATCTTTGCTTTCTCACAGGTTCCACAGCTTCCAATGAGCATGAGCTCTGCATCGCTTCTTCATTTCCTAAATCACAACCTGAGGCTGATTTTCTGTCTTTCTGTACTGCCACAAGGGAGGATTTCAGCAAAGACGGTCACGGGAAAAGGCAGACCACTGTGCAGCTACTCCCTACAGGCTGCAGAGGTCTACAAGACCTCCCACTGTCTCTGGCATCACAAACCCAGTTATCTACATGCGTGACAATCAAGGAATCTTCCTGTTTAACTTAATTCTTCCCAACCATGAGAAATCCCCAGGGCGCTCCCAAAGGGTGTATCTCTCACTGAGCAGAAGAGATCCACCAACAGGATGACTTCCCCCTCGACATCTTGCTGCCTTTCTGCCGTTAAACCCTTTTCTCCTGTAACAGCCTGAGTCTGCTGACCTACAAGTGAGATTTTCCTACTATTTGCCTCGAAGTCCCGATGATGATCAGTTTTCTCTACTCCCAGCTTTAGTTTTTCATTAATATAGTTTTCTTTTTCCCCTCAGCCTCACTAAAGAGCAGTTTGTACTGAACCAAGTCCTTTTTTTTTCCCAAATGGAAGACTTTTCACTTCTGATAAAATAGGATCCTCCACGGGCATTTAAACCCGCAGTACAGTGGAAGTCAAACCGTACCAATTACACGTTATCCTGCAGAAGACTGTTCACATACCTGAACAAAGAGAATATGACAAAGCCCTTGAAGCGTTTATCAGATTTGAGAGCTTGTGTATCAGAAAGAGGTGGTGAACAATGGGTAGCATTTATACGTGTTCTGTGATTCATAAGCTTGTTCAAACGAGTTTTTAACACTGGAAAGTTATCTCAAAAGTACTGTCTGCTTGTCTTCAGAAGCAGGGAAGGGGTTTTCTTTAAACAGGCAGCTACAGTCCCTGTTATTTCACCAAAGAAATGACAGGGTTAGAAAAGGGAAGAGGCACAACTACTGCACGGCATTGTGAAAAAGAGTAGGAAGAAACATCGATTCAGAATGTTATGGGTTGGAAGGGACCTTCAAAGGTCATCTAGTCCAACCCACCCTGCAGTGAGCAGGAACATTTTCATCTAGTTCAGGTTGCCCAGAGCCCCACTCAATTTGATCTTGAAAGTCTCCAGGGATGGGGCATCCACCACCTCTCTGGGTGACCTGTGCCAGCGTTTCACCACTCTCATTGTAAAAAAATTTCTTCCTTATATCTAGGCTGAATCTAATCTCTTTCAGTTTAAAACCACTGCCTCTTGTCCTGTCATAACAGGCCTCGATAAAAAAGACTTTCCTCACCTTTTTCATAGGTCCCCTTCAAGTACTGGAAGGCTGCTGTAAGGTCACCCTGGAGCCTTCTCTTCTCCAGGCTGAACAACCCCAGCTCTCTCAGCCTGTCCTCATGGCAGAGGTGTTCCCACCCTCTGATCATTTTTGTGGCCTCCTCTGGACCCTCTCCAACAGGCCCATGTATTTCCTGTGCTGAGGACTCCAGAGCTGGATGCAGAACTCCAGGTGGGATCTCACCAGAGTGGAGTAGAGTAGCAGGATCACCTCCCTTGACCTCCTGGCCACACTGTTTTTGATGAAGCCCAGGATACAGTCGGCTTTCTGGGCTCCTAGCAAATATTGCTGGCTCCTGTCCAGCTTTTCACCCACTAGTTAGCCCCAAGTCCTTCCCCACAGGGCTGCTCTCAATCCCCATCCACCCATTCGAGGTGCGGGAAGATAGGTTGCCAGTGAAGAACGAGGAAAAAAGTTGAGGACATCAGCCTTCTCTTCGCCCATTGTCACCATTTTGCCAGCCTGGACCTAATGGACAGACAGACCCATTATCTGCCAGGATGTGTTGAGTCTGGGAACTTCACCCCCACAAACAGTCTCCAATAACAAAAAAGCTTTAGGACTGTCTTTGGTGGGTGCCTGCTAGTGTGGCACTCGTCACCTCCAGGCGATGCTGGGGCTGGTAGCTATGCTCCAGCATGGGACACCTGATGTCAGAAGCTTTGCACCAACTTCGGCAGCTACATCCTGGCTCCCAATCAGCCTGAGTGAAAGACATGCCTGTAAACAACTAAATGCCTCTTTGCATTATTTGTAATTTAAAAAAAAAAATAGTTTCCATTATTACAAATAGAAAATTGCTGAAAGTTTTTGTCTGCCATGTTGAGGCACCGGACTGGTTTGATCAAAGCTGTCCTACGCTATCAAACTTGTTAATAATTCATGAAGTGTAAGGGGCTGAAACTTGTCACAAAGTGAGCCGTAATAGCACATTTTTTCAGGTTGTTGACTATATTCTTTCTAGCAGCATTTGAGAAGAGGCACTTCTTTTAATTGCTTGGCAGCTGTCAGGTTAATGCTTAAAACACTCTTTAATTCAGTGAGGCAATGAATCAACTCCTGCACACGTGCTTCCAGGGGATGCACTCACTGCAATGTCTGGCAAACCATTTCTGCGACCTCTTCGTTCACATCAGGCTGCAAATTCCACAACCAAGTTGAAACTTTAGGTCCACTTAAGCGCTGCACTTTGAGTAACAGCAGACAAACCCAGTCAGTCATCTCTTAGTACCCATGTCTCTTCCACTGCATCTCAGTTGTGCATGCTCTGATCTCAATGTGAAGCATTTGGGGTTAATGTCCACATTAGAGCAGTCACTGATTCTGGTGACCTCGGTATCCGAGGCCCAGCTTGAAACTGGGCACAGGACCTGATTTACAGATCGTACAGAGCCTCCTACTCCAAAAATCAGAAAAATTATTCTGGATTTTTCTGCTAGAAGACTAATCCAAGAGTAGCTGTTTCTCACTGCCTGTTCCTGCAGTGTCACTTTTATTCCAGGACGGTTAATGTCCACATTAGAGCAGTCACTGATTCTGGTGACCTCGGTATCCGAGGCCCAGCTTGAAACTGGGCACAGGACCTGATTTACAGATGGTACAGAGCCTCCTACTCCAAAAATCAGAAAAATTATTCTGGATTTTTCTGCTAGAAGACTAATCCAAGAGTAGCTGTTTCTCACTGCCTGTTCCTGCAGTGTCACTTTTATTCCAGGACGGGTTACCATCATCAGCATGGCTTGGCTTCGCAGACGAAGATTTGGGAAGGGGTTTTCCCCCACTTACTGCAAGCGCGCTGATGGCTGAAAAGGCCAAATAGCTACAGGGCTTTGCAAACGTGAGTCTATCCTTTGGGCCTGCGTGGTGGGTTTTTTAGGTGAGGCGCAGCGTGTGTGGAACCAGCCCCACCCTTTACACCTGAGGTTCATCTGCCAGGGCCTAGCGAGCTTGGACGGTGACAGCGAAGTCCTTGGGTCATATGTTTGGTTAGAGCATCCTTCTCTTAGATGATGGATGCCTTACAGGGCTAAACGAGCTCCATCTGCCCGGGTTTGGAGTCAGAGTTGTCCTTCTCCTAGGATGGTGCCCGAAGGCTAGTGAGCCCATCCTGCCCGTGGACACACTCTGTCTGTTACAGGGCAGTGGGAAAAGGCAGGAAAGCTCAAGGGGAGAAAGAAAATGCCCATAAAGTCTCTCCAATTCTGTCAAATTTCATCAACCCTTTCACTCTTTTCACTCAGGAGACAGCAGAGGTCCCTTCATATCTGAGGGCAAGAACATTGCCACACCTGCACTCCCCACCAAGAAGTCCCATCAGCCATCACCTCAGGTGCGCAAGGGAATGGCACATGAAGGAAAAGCTGCAGCTTTCAGGGTCACAGGAGTAGTGGCTATCTACAAGCTCTGAGGCAGGCAGCAAGCTGGCCAAGACCTGACCTGTCTGCAGCTGACCTATCATCAAAGGAGAAAAAACCACTCCCACCAAAACCTGAGCCTGACATCGGAAAAGTGAAGTTCCCATCAGCCACTAGCAGCAACAGGGAAAGAAAAGGACGCATTAAAAAGAAGCGGTGTCTGACGAAGCTCTCAGACGCCTACATCACAATAACAAGACTAAATAACGGGATGTATGTCTTTCCAAACACAGGCCCTTCTGGTTAAGAGACACCTTCTGGAGTCATAGGTGGTGGGTTCCTTCTTCATCTCCTTGAAGAAAATCTTAAGCCCTGGATATGAGGTTGTATCACAAGCAGCCTTTATCAACTGAATATCACAACTCTGTTCTCTGAACTCGATAACACGCAGTTTGTGCAGACGAGCCCCCTGTTGCTTCTCTTCTGAGATAAACAGATTTCTTAACACGGCACTTGCAAAACTGGAATTACTTTTGTTGTTGATCGTTAAGTGCAAAATTACATCACTACAATTGGGATGTGAGGGGGAAATGGGCAGAAGATGCTGCAAACACACCTAGCAAAAAGGAGGTAGTTCCCTGCCATAGGTGGAATTTTACATGCTCATTTGAAGGGACTTGAGAAATAATTCTGCAATAAAAGACTTCTTGGCACCAGATAAATGGAACAAATATAAAAACAAGCCTCAAAATCCCGCATATGTATATTTAGATTCTTACTGGTGTTGCTTGCCAGAGCCAAATTTAATATTCAAGGTCAAAAGAAAACTTGTACAGAAAATCTGTCTAAGCCAAAATTGCTCTGATTGATATGAAAAGTAGTTCGGGAAGGAAGAAGTGTGCCCTTTTCCTCCTAAACATAAGATCAGCACATTTAATGGTCAAAGCTTCTGGAGTTTTAATTCAACTGAATGAAAAGAATTGATTTTTATAGGTTGGGAGTTGGCTCATTTGTCAAATCCAGCAATTTTAGTCAAGGTCTCAGGGTGCGTACTTTAAGAAATAAGATGTCCCAAATGATTAGTCAGCTTTGAAAGGTACTGGCCAAAATTTGCATTTTAGTATTTGATCATTCCAAAGACCCTTAAAATGCTTCATAACCACAATGAAACATAGTTCGTAACAGTTTCCCATTTCTTAGTACTTCTGTTACGTTTTTTTTATTTAAACCGATGACACCGGATTTATAAAGGGAACCCAAATTGGAAAATTAATGTTCTTGGTGCCATCAAAGGGAAGCTATATGCTCCTATGACTGAAAAAACAAGGTCCTTTTAGAAGACTCAAACCTCATTCTAAAAACCTCTAAAATCAGAGATGATGATCAAAGAACAATCCATTACATACGATTCACTGGACTGGAAAATAAACGTTAATATCAGACAGAAGAAAAAACCGTAAGCTTTCTGCACTTGGCAATCTGTTTTCGCTATTAAACAGTCTCCAGAGAGGTCAAAGTCCAAACTAGCCTCTCCACTATCACCTTTAAAACCACGATCATTTTATTTAAAGTCCTGGAATACAAGATACTGGTACAAGTAAGGAAGAGCTAAGGCAACCGCAGCAAGAGTGGCAGTGATTGATACCGGTGTGCACAGCGGTACTCGTCACTCTTCACTTAAATGAGTAAGATAACAGGTGGAGTAACCTCTAACTACACAGAAATTAGTAACCAGAGCAGCATTATATACTCAGTGCACAGATAGAGAGGCACATCATCATCATCATCATCATCATGGCTTGGCTTCGCGGACGAAGATTTGGGAAGGGCTTTACCCACGCTTACTGCAGGCAGAAAGGCACATCATTTTAAATGGTCTCTCCAGGTCTTCCAATTCATTAACACAGTTTTAATTGGCAGGCTCACTGCTGAAGCCTCAATTTTACCAACAACAAGCCTTTACTTAAATCACGGCAGATGCAGCAATTTTCTAAGTACGGAGCAAAAGGCTCCAGAGCTGTTGCCACTGCTCCTACAGATTCCGGACTTTGGAGGCATTCGCGTCACATTCCTTCAGCTGTCTCAGAGTTAGGCATCCAGCCGCAGTTAACCATTAAGTTCCCTCTCTAGACAAGGGGGGAAGCAGGTCACCCTTTGCAATGCCTCCCTCTGCCTCTCTGGCCAGTGATGGAGGTTGTTTCATAAAATTAGCCTGGACCTTACTTCTCGATGACTGCAGTTTGCTGAAGTCTGCCTGCCATGACTTCAACATTCCACAGGTATAAACGCACACAGAGGGTCTTGAAGGTGCTGAGAGAATATCCCCGGTGACACTGATTTCTCCAGCACATTTGCAGTGTTGTGGCAGTACAATCCGTCCCTTCCTCCTTTTCCTCTCTCTAGGTGCCTTACACAAAGGATGGGTCTGCTTCTCCCTCCCCGCCTTCCCCAGGGGCGCCTGCAAGTCTGGCAGAGAAAAAAAAACCTTTGGCAAGCCTGAACTTGTCCTGATTGTTGACCACATGTCACGCACTGACAAAAGGTATAAAACGGAGCCCTGCTGGGGAACCAGTTGAGTTTGGTTCTCCTCGGAGCAGCAGGTTGTGCAGTTGGAGACTCTCCCCTCGCGCCTGGGACTCCGGCCGAGGATACTTCCTGGGACACACTCCCCCTCCCCACCCCCTGCCCCCTCGGGCTTGGGCTGCCACCCGACTTACGTGCCTAGGATTGAGTGATTCTTACCCCGGCGTTGGTAAGCGATTTTCTTTTGGTATCGTTAAGTGAGAGGTTCTCCCTTTTGTAAGTGCTATTTTGGGTCTATCTACCCCTAGAACAGATCCCTCGGTTCTGTATAAACTTGTTGTGTAGTAATAATTTCTCAACGGACATCTGAACCTGTACGGACAGAGTGCTAAGCAGATTTATTTGTAATAAATCCACATTTTCGGATGGTAACTGCTTTCTGTCTTGGATGCACTTCCGTGACAAGTGTATGAGGGAAGTGTGTCGCTAGCCGGTCAGCAGCGTTGGGTACCTCATCATATTCGGCACTTCACGTAGTACCACGTCGCCAACCCCGCCTTTTCTGCTGTAGCCAGCACATGTGCAAAAACCAGGTGGAATTAACCGTGGAATGGCAATACTGCATTTAGAGATAACTCTTTGTTACAAGAAATCAAGTTGCAGAGTTAATAATAGGGAGGGAAATCAACCTAGCAAGATAGATGAGATATGTAATCAGTGAAGCTGTGTCGATCAAAACAGCGCTTTAATAACTTCTACTTTTTAAACACTGTCACAAACAAATCAATGGATGTCAGTCCATTTATCATCCTCTTGATTAAAGATTAGTTCCTGGGAAATCACTGCAATATCTTAGCATGATTACACAGAATTATATAATTACTCAAGGCGAAGGAATGCTCTTCACCAGCGCTGCCAACGACACCGAACCTCGCCTTCCCTTAGTAAAGAATACAAGTTCTGGTCCATAATTTGGCTATTTTTGCCTCCTTTGTTGAAATGTGAGGGTGTACTCTGCAGTCACAGCAGGGTTCATTCAGCGAAAGTGCGTTCTGGGTTTCCCAGCTGTGCCCCCCTCTCAAGGTATGGTTACCTAAGGAGATAAGGGTAGTTAACCCAGGGTAGCAGGCGGCTGCAGGATAATCGTGTACCTTTAGGCACATACTTAGAGATGTCTATATGTCAGTTAGGCACCTAGGGCCCGCTGTGGTCAGTGGCGATGCAGGACTCAGTTCAGATAGATGTCATGTGCCATTTGACATGGCTGCTCCCCAGCTGCTGCTACAGAGGGCATTAGTCTCCTATAGGTCCTGTGCCACATGCACTGGCCCACAAGGATGTCTTCAACAGTCAAGGACATCTCAACCAGCACTAGGCTCTTACGTGCAGACACCAGGACTGAATCCTGAGGAGGCAGAGCCAGCAGACCCCAAGGAATAACGCAGTTTACCCTGACATATTTACCTACTGCTTGACTCAGTTTTTCCCATAGGTGAGGATTTAGTGCTGCTTGGGATGCCATGGGACACCCAAACATCCATGCGTGGCTGGCAGACACCCCTATGACCTACGTGGGACCATGGCCTGCTGGAGGCCAGGCATCTGAAACCATACTATGTGCAGCCACCCAACCAGGCATGCAGCGACTGCTGAGCAGCTCCCTCCACCCCCGGGACGTCTCAGCTGATATGCCACTACCCACAATGGGATCCTCGGCACTAGAGCTCTCAGTCCGCTACGTCTAAGTTTTGTAATCTCAAACAGAGTCCTGCCCTTAATGCTGGACAATTGTGTTGTCTTCACCGCCTTGCTGAAGAAGCTGGAGATGTATTTCTCAAGGGCTCAGCAACAGTCACGGATCCAAGAGGCCTGGCCAAATTCTCCTTTTTCACTCTTTTCATAGGTGTAGGG
>NW_010418124.1:0-1585 GCF_000710305.1 Buceros rhinoceros silvestris | reverse complement strand
AGGGAACACCAGGAGAAGCTGATAGTGCCTGCAGGACTCTGAGGTAAACTCTCCCTGGTGTCACCTCTTGTCCCTGACCTACCCTCCTTTCCCACAGCGCATTAATCAGGTCAGCCTTCACTACCCTGTCCCCGTCTCACCTCAAAGGCATCTGCCTCTTACTCCACAAGCTGCAAAACTGGGGTGCAGAGGAGGATCAACAAAACATAAGGAGGGAAGGGACAAGAGTTGAGAGGTTAATGACTCTGCTAAATTCATTCTTGCTGTAACCCCACTACATGTAATAAACTCCAGAGACAAACTAGCCCAAATGTCCACGGGCTCTCGTAAATTGTCTCCTACGGGCCCAACCCAAAGGCTATGGAAATCAAGGCATCTCCTCCCCGTGAAATGACCCTGGCATCATTTCTTCTGCTTCCCGTCTTTTCTCCTCTATTTTCTCTCTGCTGCAAAATGTTACTGCCCTAAATATGCTGTGAATTATGGCAACAAGCTACTGAAATCTGATTCTTTCAGGAATCTGTATTCTGTTCTGCCAGATAATCCATCTGTGCAAATCAGCCTGAAAACGGGAATTTAGCCCTGCTGAAACTAAGCTGAGAGAAAACAGAAAGCAACTACCATTTGAAATGTAGATCTGCTCCTGAATTTTAAAAAGACGTGGCCGTGATCTCAGCTAATCTGTTCCACCTGTGCCACTCTCCTATAAATAATTCCATTTTCTCTGGGTTCACACGTCTTCCTGTCTTCATAAAACTACTAGAACATGAGTGTGTCAAATTTTAGCTACAAATGCTAAAACTCTTTATTCATCTATTGAACCAGTGCCATTTTTCCTTCCTATTGTGGACTTAGAGTGGCTGTACCAGGCTTATAACTGATCAAAAGTCTAAGCCACTTCCCATGTCCCTCCTACCACGGGGACATGCCAGTTGATGCATCCAGCCACAATGCATGCAGCTGATTTGTATTATCCACACAATCAAGAGGCATGATAACGGCTTTGAGTTAGTACAGCTGGGGGGCTGCTACGAATTAGCCAAACCAAGGTGAAAAGCGCTGCCCTTCTTTTCCAGACTCCTGTGTGGAAACACATTTCAACAAAGGTGATAAATAGATAAACAGGAAAAACCCATCAAAATCAGAAGCAAAACATTATTTTTTTTTATGCTAAGGTTTTCCTTAGCATAATGGATATACTTCCATACTTCCATAAATCCCATTTACAGACACACATACCGAGAAAGAGTGATGAAGCGCTGCTCAGGAAAGGGTACAGAAGGACAGGATGAAGAGACGCCAAACGCTTGCAAAAAGACATCAATCATCCTGGGAGTGAATAAGACAGAGATGAACCAGAGATGAACCATGGGCCAGATGAACCAGACGTGGAAGATACTCACAGACAGCTTAGAGTAGGGGAGGCCTCATCTGACCCCTGCCCATTCCCGCCGTCCCTAAGAACATATTGGAGAAACACGTTTTAGGGATGGCAGAGTTACAGCTCATTTTCCCTCGCACAGAAGGACAACCAGGTGACCTGTGAGAAGCCAGCCGGCCCTGGCTATAATATAATTATATATAT
>NW_010418123.1:42237-47884 GCF_000710305.1 Buceros rhinoceros silvestris | reverse complement strand
GGTGCTGGACGAAAAATGACGGAGTTGAGGAAAAAGCGTACTGGGTTTTCATGGTGAATAGATGAGCAGCCGCCACAACCTTCAGCCTGGTCATCAGCTTCGTAGAGCAGGGTCTGATTCTTTTTCGTGTGTGTGTGTGAGGCTTTTTGGTCGGATTTATTACCTGCAGTCACCATTTTGGGTATTCCTGCCGGCTGCTCCAGGAGCCGAAGACTGCTGTGCCTTTTGGGGCTCTAGAAAGCCTTAAAAGAGCTTTACCTGTGACCAGCTCTCACGACAAACCCCAGTACAAGAATTCCTTCGCATAAATGCTCTAAAGAAAGGTCTGGCGAACTGTCACTCGGGTCTCCCTGGCCGGTGACATGGTATCACTCGCTGAAGAGCAGAACAATGGCCAGGAGCAGCGGGAGGGCCCGGGGGTTCTTGTGGCAGGTCCGGAGCGTTCCACGCGATCCACTCTTCTCTGGCAGGTCCCTCGCGGTGGTTCTCTGGGCGTCCTTGTTCAAATAACGTGTCTTCTCGCAGGCCAAGAGCGATTTCTGCGTGTGAGCAATAAACTTTTGCAGCAGGCTGTGCTCACCGGGACTGAAGCACCGTCTGGCTCTGTGTGCGTCAGCTTTAGCCCCAGGAGAGCTTTGCCCGTGACCCCCAGCACAGCGGTGGCGGGACTGGTCACACCGCGTCCCGGCTGGGTGTTAAACAGGCTGGTGCTCACTGCGGCACAGCTACTCCGGCGTGAGTTCTGTTCGCTGCTAGGAGTCAGCTGACTACTTTTATTCTCAAATTTTACCTTTGGATCCTTCAAACTGGTAACAGGAGGAAATCTTATCTTGCCTGAATTTTTTTGTTTTTCAGGGGCGGGGGGGAAGGGGAATAAGCTGCTGTGTGATGAGCTATTGCCTCCGGTCTCCTGCCGTGGAGGTGGTAACTCTGCTGGTGCTGCCCGCCCTGGTTCCAGTGCCGATAAAGAGAGCTGCAGACCGGGGTGCTGGCAGCGAGGACTGCACCCTGCGTTTCCCATGGTGGTGTCGGGCGCTGTGCAGCTGTGCGGCATGTCGGACTGCAGCTGCACGTAGGGAATTCAGCGTGTGGCACTGGTGGAGCGTGTATTCAAACGTGGTTTTGGAGAAATCATCAGTTTGCTCGGTGGTGTTTGGGAGAGTATGTTTAGAGCTGCTGGTGATAGCGTCACTTTGAGAAATCTCAGAAGAATGGCATTGTGTGCTTTGAAAATGGATAATTACTCAAAAGCAGCTTTAAAATAGAATTTCCTCTTGGTTGTTGAGCTTGTACACTTTAAAATCCTCCCTCCTCTCGGTGAGGGGGAAATCAAGATCTGGTATTTGATTAGAGTTTGCAAAAAAAAGGGTGACCAATGTATATTGTCTTTTTTTTTTTAATCCCCTTATTGTTCATTTGGTGCCTTTTTTCCCTTTTCTTTCCTTGCTCCTTCCCATTTCCCTTCCGGGTTTCTGTAAGCTTTCCAGTACGCTGCGTACCTGCCCTTGGGCAATCACTGAAACATGTAACATAGACACATCCGTAGATGCTTTCGTAGCTTATAGTACGCTTGGACATTCATGATCTTTGGTCCCGATTTCACCCACATAATTGAAGGTGAAGGTTCCATTTACATCCCTTTATCCAGAGGAACTGATTGAATTGCACAAGTAAATGTGCAATAACATTTCGTTTTCCTGAAGCCACGGTGACGGATGGAGGGACGTTCTATCTTGCAGTGGGGGGGTATAAGAAACCGAGTCCTGTGTTTGTACGTTGTTATAGACAAATATTGAAAAAAATATTCTTGTGTTGTTCCAGTGTTCCCCAAATGGTCCATACTGATGGACAAATAACCTCCCTTTGAACTGTTTGTAATGTTTATACAGCGCAAACTTTTCTTACATGTGAAGTTGTTTGCTGTATTTTAGTTATTTTTCATAACTTTTTTCCCTTGAACTTCTAAGTTTAAGCCAACTTTGTTACATGCTTCTAATTCTTATTTTAAATAGCACAAATCTTTTAAATCTATTAATATACATCATTAATTTTGAGAGCGCTTAGAAGAATGGGCTGCAGGACTGGAAATATTTTGTAAAGAACATCGGGGCAGCTTTTTCTTAAATGACATCTATGTATGGATGTCAACGGAGTAGAAGAAACATGGAAAATGACTAAATTCTCCTAATGCAGTTTGTGCGAATGGGTGTTTAAAAGCCCTCTGTGACAGAAATCCCGTTTCAGAGCAGCAGCAGCTGGTGTCTGTAGTGTGACCGCGGGGCGTTCTGCTCTGACTGCTTTGCCAGCTGCCTCGGAGGTGCCGTGCGGCAGCTCCACGTGGAGAGAGCGGCTGCGCGTCCCAGCTGTAGGACGGTACCTGTACGCCGTTAGAACTGTGTGGGAATGCTTGGGATGGCGGCCTGAGGAGTGGGGATGGAGTACGAGCCCTTCTGGTGAGCAGCGGAGGGACCCTGTTCTATGGGCTGTGGTGACCTGGTGAGGGTGTGACCTGGATGTCATGCCCTGCTCCAACAACAAAAGCCAGCCCAGCCCTCCGGTGCCCGTTGCCATACGGTGAGGCATGACTGGTCCCTCGCAGGGGACCACCAGGTGTGGCTCTGCAGAGATTTCCTTACGTACTCGCTGCCAGGCATGACCGAGCTGAACATCAGATCAGCTGAGTGACGACGTCAAGCGTTGCAGCGCAGCAGAGCTCTACCTGCGCTGCCTGCAGCAGAATTACCTCCTGTCCCCCAGCTTGTGTTCTGAGCCCTCTCATTTTTAAGTCTATGGTCTCTGGTTGAATCTTCCTGGGTTTTTATTGAACGGTGCTCTTTTTCATCAGTGCCATACCTGGTTCCTGCGGTGGGCTCCAGAACGAGCTCTCTGTCAGTCGATGGAGTTTGTTTTTACAGCAGGAAGCTGTCCGAGGCGGCGGTTGTCTCTGATGGCAGGCACTGGGACTGGAGCACGGGCACAGTGTGTGGAACAGCAGCCTTCAGAAAAAGGAACTGGTGCTTGTCTCTAGTGGTAGTACAATAGTTTACCTTCTTTTTGTCCAAAAAATGTCAGTTATCTCCCACATAAAAGCGGCTTTGGGTGCCATTTGGGTGCTCCCTCAGGAGCATTGCTGAACCCAGATATAAACCTACCTGTGTGACCTGTGCTGGACTAGTCTCTTAGACTAACATACAGGTCTGATTTTAAAAATCTCTGGCTCAGACACCTTCCAAGCTCACTAGGAACCGAAGTCATTAAATTGCCAGCTACAGACGGACTGAGGTGGCGGCACATGGGTGCTTGTGCAGGCCTGGCTGGTACAACATGCAGGTCCACGCTCCCCAAGAGCTGGTGGCATGTGCTCTCCGTGTGCTTGCGCTGAAGTGGTACCCAGTTTTAATGGGGTTGGTTTTGCACCGCTTCCTTCTGTTCACTGTCCTCTCTTCTGTGTTTGTGATGCAGCTGCAGCCCAAAATCTAGGAGAAAAGCCGATTCTGTGGAGCAAGGCTGGCTGTTTCACTGGCAGTTTGGAGTCTTCAAATACTCTTTTTTTTTCTGTTTGTGAGGTGTGGTTTGGATGAGGAAAGAAGCTATTCAATGTTACTGTTAGGTGGTATCTAACTTTTAAATTACAACAGCAAAAAATGATACAATTGGAGATCTCAAGCTATAGTAACACCTTCCGGTGCTGTGTTGGAAGCTTTTCTTAATCTCTTGGGAAGAGACGCACGTGGTGAGAGTCTCCTGTTGGCGGGGAACCAACAGTAAGCTGGCGAGTGCTCTCTGGAGGTCCCAAACACAAGTGCAGTTGAAGATTTTTCGGCATTTCATTTCAGCTATTATGGTTTTGTATTCGAAGTAGTGCTGTAGGTAGAGGGGCAGATTCTTTCGTTTTTTGAAACTGGCACCGTAATTGAAACGATGAAAATACATTATGTGTTTGAGAGCCAGCCAGGCTCTGCAGGGCCTGCCCGGGAGCCCGCTTTGCTGGCTTTAGGTGTTGGGGTTTTTTTTAAACACTTGGCCCTGCCTGAAGTTGATACCAGGTTGTTTCGGTTAGTCTGTGTCTGTGGGTGTGTATTGACCGGGTTATGTCAGATTGTGGGTAGCTGATCTGTCAGTATTTATATCAAACTGATTTTTAGTGAGAGGTACGCTGAGTTAGGGAGTGCCACAAACAGAGGTGGCAGAGTCCAGTGAGACGTGTTACTTGTCAAAGTGACACAACAGGGCTGGGGTTACAGCTCTCGATCAGCTCTGTATCGAGCCTTTGCAGGAGCTGTGTCACAAAGTTCATGCTGTTAGGTTTCACTAGAAACTTCCAAACAGTTTAACAGATGTGCAGGGTTTTGGTGTTCCCCGAGTGTTCCTCGGTGTTGGTTTAACTGTTCTGAACCGAAGCACTTGGTGCAGGTACCGGCAGGCGGGGAGAGCTGCCGAGGCGGCGTGTGGGTCTTTGGCTCCTGACTCCTGTCGACAATAGCGTGGCATTTCTAAATGCCACGTACCTCATTTAGGTATGTAATATGTGGTATTATCTTCTCAACAGTCTACGCCTGGAGTCTCTTTTGGATCCGTTACCAGAGTAGTTAGGAAGTCATTAAACTCTATCTACATAATGAGGTGTGCGTGCTGTACGGCACAGCCTTGTGCTCTTTAATTTTTCTGGTAAACCACTTCCATAACTGTCTTCCCATTGGCTTCCTTTGCCTCTCACCTGGTTGGGTGGCTCCAGGCTTTATCTGTTCTGAAGGTCATGCTGTTGAGCGAGTCCTTCTGTAGCCCTTGAACTTTATTTGGTGTGATCTGCTGTTACCTTGTCCCAGATGTGTTGATTTGTTTTCATAGCCTGCAGCGAAGGTGAGTTAGTGTTTAATTCCTACCTGAAGCCTTTGAGGAGTGCAGAGAGGAGGGTGTGAGAATAGTGTTGCGAAACACCGAAGATCTGCATCTGCTTTCGTTCTGAATTTATAAATTAGAATAATAAATAACAGGGCCGTGCACTGCTGCGTTTGATTTCTCATGAGGGAGGAGGGGATGGGTTTTGAGGGTGCTGATTGTAAAGAAGGTGCATGTTGTCAGAAGGCTGCTTTCGGCCGAGTGACAGTGAGGCCACTCTAGCTCTTGGGTATTCTTTGATTCTCCTGTTTTAAAGTCTTTTTGAAGTTTAAAAAACCCCAACAAAACAACCTCAAAACAAAAGATGTCCTTTATTCCCACTGGAGTCTGGAGAGCTGTAATTTAGAGACTGCTGTGGCAGAAACTGAGAAATTTCTTGTTCCTTAACAGGCTTTTAGTTATGCTGAAATTTGGAAACTACAGTGGAAGTATGATGAAGGTAGAGTGGCTTGGATTTCTGTATGGCAAGGGTGTGCTCCCAGTGTGCAGCAACACAGGCTCTTCACCAGACCTCCAGGTTACAGCCCAGCTGTGTCCAAAAAGCGTTTGTTGTGTCACTTCATAAAAATCTGTCTGTTTATTGAATTTACAGACTTACCAGCCTTTGCTGGGATCCTGCAATAGCAGAGCCCTCTGGAGAGCCAGTTCGTACCGAGCTGCTGCCATCCTCCATCCAAAGAATCTGCCGTAGACGAGTAGTGGGACAATGAGAAGCAGGACATCAATTGCGAGTGTCTGGGCAGCAGCA
>NW_010418123.1:38309-42073 GCF_000710305.1 Buceros rhinoceros silvestris | reverse complement strand
AGGCTACTTTTCTCTTCCCCCCGCCCGCCCCCCCAATAGCGCTCTTGGGAACGGGATTCTTTCTTGCCGCTGTTGACCCTTATCACTGCGGAGTTGGGATTCCGTGGGATGAAGGCTGGGCTCTGCTGTCCTGTGAGCTGAGCGTGCGAGGCAGCACAGAGACTGCTGCTGTGGACTGTGTCTGCCCACCTCTGCCGTGGTTCATACTGCTTGGTGCAGCGCCAGTTCCAGAAGGGTTTAGTCTCCTTTCATCTTCCTTTATTTGTAATTAAACATGAAATTAGTGTAGTGAGAATTGGAAAGCAGGATGATGAGTATTGGTCCTAACAACTGGCAACCAGTATCTTTTTTCTTCTTTTTTTTATTTTTTAGCAGAAATGCTGAGCTTGTGCCCTGAAAGGAGACACCTTACGTGCTTCACAGGGTCGTCTTTGCTCTGTGCTGACAAAATGAATGTTGTCTTCAGTCTTTGCCATTTGCCTGGTGTGCTGGGTTGTTGTCATTTCTGAGCTGATGTTAATCTGCATTTTCCTCCAGGAGTCTGTGCTGGGAGCGATACATGGACTTCTCTAGCTTCCCCTCTGCTGCCGTGGAAGAAGCAGCAGCAGCGTGGCAGCTGGCTGTCGCAGTGGTGCCTGTACAGAGTGTGCTGGCTGGGGGTGGGTGAAGGAGGGTTGTAGCGAACTGAATGGTCTGGTAGTCTTTTGTGTTTGGAGGTTGTTTAAAAATAAAATGTTACGCTTTTAAAACAAAAATGCTACTGGTTACAGACACACAGTTGAAGTTTCCCAAATAGTCCTTTTCCCTCCAGATGGAAGTGAACTCCCTCTTTGCAGTGTCAAGCCTAACACCATCCTGGTTTTGCACACATTAAGTTAATCTGTAACTGAATATGAAAAGAATAAAATGGAAGTGGTTGGTGACCATGAATGACTGCAGAATGTCAGGACTGAAAGCAGATTGTAGGGGAGAGTTGATACTTGTGTGTGTTTTGATTTAATTGTCCTCTCGTGCTAAAAACGTGCTCTTATGTATATGCGCTTTGCACTAAGCAAGAGCTTTTCGATAGACTACTGCAGTACGCTAGCAACTGTTGGGTTTTTCAGTCACGCGGAGAATGATTCCTGTTTATGTCCACGAACCTGTGAAGAATTCAGAGGGAACTTGAGGGCAGAGCAGAGTTCTGCATTTCCCTCCCGACCCACGTGAAGGCTGTGTGCACTCATCAGTGGTGCCAGAAGAGGGGACATGGGGGTGACATCATGCGCTGGAGGTGACAGAGGAGAACGCCAAATGTGAGCTATCCGTAGAAACCAAGGTGTCTAGTGGTGTGCTAGAAACAACGTGCTGCGCTGTCTGCTTCTGGGATGGCAGTGAAGAGTGTGTGCGGTTGTTAGTTAGGCTCACTGGAAACAGTGGTCATGCTGTGGGCCGTGGTTAAGGAAGAGGAGATCTACCTGGAGCTAAACGGCTCTTTGGGGGAAGGTGAGAGAGGAGGTGGAGGTGACTGGGAGGCTTTGCAGAGTTTAGGAGTTCGGAGCCTGGACATAGTGTCTGCATGGGCAAACACGTGCTTGTACAGCTGGACTACGTGTGGGCTGTGACAGCGGATTCTTCTTTGTGTTAACAGTCTGGAGACAGGCAGAAGAATGACTCGGTTGGAAACTTTCCTGGGGCTGAAATCAGTCATCGCTGTAGAGTAGCATCTGGTTTCTGTCTTAGGAAATGAGTAGGGAGCGAGAGGTGAGTCAGGAAACCGGGTCCTGGAGGTCTCCTGGACCAGGAGGACAGATCTTGCAGCTCTTGTTTCCAGCACCGAGTTTTGAAAATCCTGATAGATTATAATAGAAATGATGGAAAAATGCTAGATCTTGCCTGGAAGGAGCCCCTTACGTCTGAGGGCAGGAATAAAATAGCAGCATTAAAGGATGAATCTAATTTTGTGATTTTGTGCATCTGAAGAAAAGCACTTGGAGAACACAGGTTCAGGCAGGTAAGCAAGGAGGTGCTCGGTGTACAGCGTGCATCGTTTGCAGTGCAGTAGCACTGTTCTTCCATGGACAAACTGAAAGCAGATTTTCAGAAAGCATTTCCTCATAGCTGATAAAGTTTTAACAACAAAAAAAGAGGAGGTGGTGCTGTCTCCCTTGCTTTTAAGGGTGGGTGTGATGAGATCTAACATCTTCCATGCTTTTGTGGGATCCTTGCTGACCTTTGCAGATTCTGGAAGAATAACCTGTAGTGAGTGACTATCCAGATGTATTCCTTAACCTTTTTGCTGATTTTAAACAACACTGTGGTCTCTGTGTCTGAAAACTGTTGTGGAAAATACAGCTTTCAAATATTTCTGTGAAAACATCAGAAATGTCTTAAGCATAAGGGGAAAGAAAGTAAGTTAATTTTATAGCTACATGTAACCGCTGAGTTTCTGAAACTGTTAAAACCCAAAGAATTCTGTGGCTGAAGAGAGTCCTTGTGTAAAGGCACCCGAGGTACTACCTGCTTTTGAGATTCTGGAAAACTGAAGAGGGACTCTCAGCCTCGTGTCTTGGAGTCACCCAGGCTGCGTTAGTTCTGGTTGGAGCTGCTTGTAGCTTGCGCAGTAATTGTGTAAGTAATGGCATTTATGAAACAGGGTTGGTTTTCTTCCTCCTCACCAAGGCTTTTTGCTTATTGTGAAATTGTCTACGGTCTGAATGCAAATGCAGATTGGAATCATACTTGCAGCTAGGGCTGTCTGCTAGCATGAAGTAAATAACCTGTTTTGCCAGAGCGTTAATCTGCGTGTGTTCTGCCAGTCTGCTGCCGTGAATGATCTTGGACTCAATCAGCTCAAATGATTTGAGGTAAAAATGTTGAGCTTTCTGGGCGTGTGTTGAGTGAAGAGTAGCTGCTGGATCTTAAACATTGCTGGAATACAGCAACGGGGCCCGTGCTAAGGGAATGTCAAATCTCATTCAAAACTCATTTTGGGACTGGGTAAGCCTGTGAAGATGATGTGTAATCAGGATACAATTGGTTCTCTTACACTGTTTGAAGTATTAACCAGTCAGTCAGCAGTCTGATTTGCAGTAAGATGAAATACTTGGAATGGTGGATCCTGACTTAGGTAGAAGGTGGTAATCAGTTCACCCTCCTCTGTTAGTTTAAGACTTGGAAATGCTCTCCCAGACTGAACACAGACAGGACTTAGCAAAGCTTGTTCAAGTAAGGGAACGAAGCCAAGACAGGAGCATCAGGATACTTCATTTGCTGCTAGTGAAAGGCTTGCTTTCCCTCTGGTGTTCTTCCTCGCTAAAGCACTCCTGGCTTCTGAGCAGAAAAGCCCATCGTGCGTGAATGGATGGAGTGAAGTTTCAGTTTTGGGCTTCACGCTCCTCTCCCTCCTGCCGCCCCCATCTTTTCTTCGAGCTTGGCAAGTCCTGCTGTGTGTTTCTGCTGCGTGCAGGCTGATGATAACCATTCCGGAGGGGGTTGTGTGCTGGCTGACCAGCCTGCTGTTCTCTCGTCTCTTCTCCAAGGCTCAACAAATGGTTTCAGAGACCTCATCAAGCCCCCGTAGTAGCACGTTTGGGATTACAGCATATCTTTGTTCGTAGCTACGATATTTTGTTAGCTACAAGGCCACTTGTGAATATACTGAATTTTACAGAGAAGCGTGCAAGTTCTTAGTAGCTTATATAGAAAAGGTATGGGATGGGCAATTTAATATTCTGCTTTTTTATGGAGAATTCTGCTGATGTTGCCCTGCTGCATATCCTAGG
>NW_010418123.1:23751-38185 GCF_000710305.1 Buceros rhinoceros silvestris | reverse complement strand
AGGGAAAGACTGAGTTAAGCATACGAAGATCAGGATGCCAGAGGGTCCTTGTAAACTTATATGCAATAATTGAGCAAAAACCTACTGCTGTTAGGCAACGGTTTCTATTCAGCTGGGTCTCCACTACCTTGAGCGTGAAGTGGTAGTAGAGCAAAACAGACTGTGCAGTCAGGTTAGAATTTACAGGAGGGAACTGTAAGCCAGAATTAAAGCTGAAGGTGTTTTCTTTAAAGGACAAAATGTTCGCGAGAACATAGTGATTTTTCTCAACTACAGATGATAGCCTAAACATTCAAAATTAAAATGAGCCTTGAAAAAACGCATGTTTTGTGAGCAGGAGAGAACACAGCTAAAGGTCACTGCGACAATCTGCCTGTTTTTCTGGGAAAGCTCCGTGCTGTGTGCTTGTAACACCTTGCATACAAGATGCTGACATTTGAATAAAGGACACTCGAGAGTTGCACTAAACCAGAAGACTCGGTTCATTACCGAGTGAATCATACATGCAGCTGAGAACGTGGAGTACAACAGGATCTGAATTGCAGCAGGCCTCTGATTCCGCCCTGTGTTTCTGATCAAGATGTGTTTTCTGGGAGAGGCACGGCTTTACCCTGTGCTGCAGGGGTACTCTCAATTACAGTTGGCATGCAGACACCGGGTAACTCCACACCAAGCCTTGGAAAGCCATGTTTCATCAACTGCTGTTCTCGGGGAACTGCTGTGCACGGTGTGGAGCGTAACAAAAGCATCTGGAGCGAGCTCTGCCGAGGTGGACTTCAAGGCAGCAAGGCTGCGCGTTTGTCCCTGAGTGTAACTTGAGTCTTACCTAACCTTCTGCACTTGGACTGCTTGTCATTCAAGCTCTTTTCTTTTTGGATAAACATCAAGGCTGTTTAAGCAGGGTTGAACAAAACAACCCTCACAAGTAAATGTGCTAACAGTGCCATTCATTGTTTATGTTAGCTCAAGTATATAAAAGCTCGACTGGAAGCTTTATATGTCTGCCAAACAAGCGTCAGATACCAAAAAGACTCAAAAAAGAGGAGCTATTGCAACACTGAAAGCTCTGGAGAGAAGGCGGCTCAGGGGAGACCTTATCACTCTCTACAACTACCTGACAGGAGGTTGTACTGAGGTGGGGGTCGGTCCCTTCTCCCATGTGATAAGTGACAGGGTGAGAGGAAACGGCCTTAAGTTGTGCCAGGGGAGATCTAGGTTAGATATCAGGAAAAAATTCTTTCCGGAGAGGGTTGTGCAGCATTGGACCAGGCTGCCCAGGGCGGTGGTGGAGTCCCCATCCCTGGAGGGGTTTCCCAGCCGTGTGGAGGTGCTGGTGAGGGACATGGTTTAGGGACCCTGGCAGTGCAGGGGGAACGGTTGGACTTGATGATCTTAAAGGTCTTTTCCAACCAGATGATTCCATGGGTAGAATTCCAGGCACACTTACAGGGCGGGGTGGAGGGAGTTGCATTAGGAGTGTGTTTCCATCCGCCTGACTAGTTTGCCTGTGCTGTGTGAGATCAGCGAGGCTAAAAAGCAGAAAATAGAGCAATGAGTGTCTCAGCCTCATTTCATTTAGGTGGAGGCTCTGTTAGGGAGGGATGCCAAGACAAAACTTTGGGACAGCGAGTAGCTCCGTAGTGAACAGCTAGTCAGCGCACCCAGCACTGGGGGGGTTGACTCGGGACATGGCCTGCAGTAGGATGAAAGAGCACATTCAGACTGTCTGTGTCTGTGGCAGCCCTCATGTTTAGTTTGTTCTTTGCTTCTAGAATGATGCTGAATCTATACAAGGTTAAGGAATCTGCTTGAAGTACCACTTCAGTTAAAAAGAAAAAAAGGGGGTTGGTGGGAGGCAATGGTTCTTTAAGTTGTAAGAAAGCTGAGAAGGTGAAAGTAGACTGCTTGGGAACCAATTTTGAAGATTCATTGGGCTCTCAAAGAGTATGTGTCACTCATCAAGACATACTGTAAAGCCATCAATTAAAAAAATCTGACATGGTGAAATAGTAGAATAAAAGAAGGCCTTGAGAGTGAGAACATGTTCTTTGAAGAGTTAAGTCATCTATGAATGATGAATATAGAAATAGAAGGTAAGTGGTGGTAGGCTGAGTGTAGAACTGTAATGTGAGAGTCTCCCTGGCAACCTCCCCCCCGCCATGTAAGTCCTCAAAACCACATCCCCAACTCCTCCCACCTTGAGAAACTACTTGAATGGCATGAGATTAATCTTCCTTGTTCTCCCTCTTCTCTGATGCATCAGTAGCACAGTGCTGTCTGCAGCACCATGGCACCACTGACCTCGAAAAGGAGTGTTTGGAAAAGATAAAATGGCAGTAAGGGAAAAGCTGTGGTTTTCTCTGGGCACTTGGGGAGAGCTGAAGGCGAAGCAGTGTGTTGGGGGAATCTGTCTCAAACTGCGGTTTGGGGAAGGGGCTGTTTGAACGAACAGAAGAGCAGTCAATGGTCAAGACGAGATGTGTTTGCACATCTGAAGGAGTTCAGGAGTGAAAGCAGCAAATTGCTGACCAGAAAGTACAATCAAATGCTTTAAATTGCCCTGGTCCTGGAACACTGGAACGGGCAAAGGTGAGGACAGTTTTTAAAAGGTCTTTGGAAGAGTGGAAGCTACCATACAGTAAGCTGAACTAAGAGCAGAGCAGGGGACACATGAAGAGACAACAGCCTTATAAAACACATTCAGCACCTCCTGAGTCTGTGAAAAGCCTTTGACAGAGCTGACATACGGGTAGGGCAGCACGGGTGGTGTAATCCATCTAGATTTCCAAAGGCGTTCTGTCAAGTCCCTTACCAAAGACTTCAGCTGAACTTAGAGACGGTCCTTCTCTGGACAGAGAAACTAGGTAGAGATGCCAGTTATGGTAAAAGTCATTAGTGGTATTGCTTCTGAACCTGTGCTACTCAAAAGTTTTGTTTAGAAATCACTTGCCATGGGGAAATGGCTTTGCTGACGAGTGACTGTTTCTTGGGGTAGTGAAGGCGAGGACTGATTGTGAAGGCTTGGTCCTCAGCATTGCCCAGTCCTTCTCCAGGAATACACTCATCGGCATGAAGTGATGCGTTTGGGAAAGCGTCCTTTTTTGATTCACGTAATGGGAGCCGCTGAATTTATTATTATTAAAGAAAGAGATTTTTGAGTTTGTAATGACAGTTTTGTGGAAGTGCCGGCTCAGGGCAGGTAGTCGCTAAAAAGCGGAGAGAATCACAGCACTTGCTAGCAGTGGAGCGGAGCACAAAACACAGTGTCGTTGTTACTGTACGTGCTTTATCCAGTGTTGTAGGTGCTTCTCGTCCCTCCGTCCGAGGCAGGATTTAATAGCCCTGAGGGGGACCAACGAGGACACTCAGACACGTGGAGCAGTGTCTGTGTGAAAACTTTGGCTGTTCCGTAGTCAAGGACTCTTCTGTCTGTGAGTGAGGGACGGGGAGGGTCTCTCAAATCCCGAGTGCCATCAAGAAGATAGGAAGCAGTTGTTCAGCAACTGGGTAAAGTTGTGAAAGACAAATCCATTATGGATTTGAAGAATTAAAGGAGGAAATATCACCTATGAACCTGTAGCTTCTACAATAGTATGTTTGTGACTGTCAGGCAAATTTGTGACTTAAACTTGTTGTCGTAGAAGTTTTTTTTAAAGCATCAAGTATGTTGTTCCTCCTTGTAAACCAAATGATTTTGCAGATTTGGCTACTGCACAAACAGTACTAAAAATAGACGTTACCCAGTGACACGATGGCTTTCTGAGGTTCAGGCCAGTGCTTTAGCTTGGTTTCTTGATGGCTTCTCAGAACAGATGCTTTGAAATGCTGTGCTGTCGTTGTGCAATTTCTGGTTTCCGAAGTGGCACAACTACTGAGGAGACTTAAGAGCAGTCTGAGAGAAAAGTGCAGGTAAAATATATCAGCCTTTTCCTTTGGTAGAGAATTTGTGTAGACACCTCCTGTGTTGCTCTCTATAGGAGTACTGGTAGGACTGGCACGTCCTTTGCTAAAGCAGCGTGGAGCTTTGAGTCCAGAGTGCGGTTGTTGGAGCCGTCAGCTGGTCTCCTCGCAGGAGTGATCTTCGTAATTGAGTGGTTTTAAATCTTAGTTTTCCGGCTGGCTGTCAAACTCCTGTTCTGTGGGAGAAGGGAGAAGGTGATATTTAACCAAATCCTGGGGATTCCTTTGTCTGTGGGACTTCTGTGCTGGAATTAACGGCAGGGCTAGGTGTGTGGAGGGTGTTGGCTCTTTTACTTCCTGTGTAAGTGATGCACAGCCATATCCCCTGTGGTTTCACTACCACCAGAACGTGGGGAGTGAGGCGAGGAGCATCTTCCTTTTTCTCCTCCATCTCTCGCTCTCCGCTGCCCGTTTCCCTCGTTGCTGTTTCTTTTGGCCACGTACTCTAGTGCTGGTTTGGATACTCATCACGCCCCACTGCAGACTCACAGAATTTAACTCGAGGAAGAAGAAGCGTAACTTTTTGCCAAGTGCAGCAGGCAAATCATGTCACGGAGGAGCGTGGCACAGATCAGAGTTGGCGTAAGGGGAGGGAGGGGGTTTCTGGCTAGGAGCAGCAAGGCAGAGGTGTCAGGAAAAGGCTTTTCCTTTGACAGCAGCAAATCCTTAGATCAGAAGAACCATGTGTACAGTGTATCACTGGATTTACTTGGTTGCTTTGAACTCCTTGCCAAACTAGGTGTTGTGGTGGAAGGTGTTAATTTAAAAAACCCAAAGAACACAGCAGTAAAGTGAGTCAGCCGTTGCCACTCACCACGTAGCGCTGGCTGTCTCGGAAGCCCCAGTGTTTACTGGCTTGCTGCGGGTGGTTTTTCCTCCAGCCGTGGAAGTGACCTTTTCTCTACCCATTAAAAGGTTTGATTACTGAAGGGTTTGTTTTGAAGCAGAAAATACTCTCAGCGTAAGCCTTGCTGTCTGGTAGGAATGGTGATGCTGTTCTGGCGCAGCCATCGTGCCGTGTCCTGTAAGTATTTCAAGGGCAGAAAAAATATGAATGTCTGAGTTTGACCCTTAATAAATCCAGTTCTGTCAGTGCACCTTCCCTTCAGTAATTTCTTTGTGTTAGCGTTTTAGCGAGTAGTGTGGCTCTTTGTGCATGACATCTTGTAAATTTATATCCAAGTCCAGGAAACGTGCTTCAGTTGCAAGCTGTTCCTTACGCTCTTCTGTCCTTCTGTAAAGGTTTTTTTTGTCTCTAAGCATTCCGTCTCTAAAATCAGCATGCTGAAGTGTTAGCAAGACTTAGCCACACCAAAGCATTACTTTTCTGTCAGGATAAAATGTCTGTTTCTGAGGACAGGGGGCTAACAGCAACAGGAAAGAGCACATAGAAAATAGGCTTTTCTTTTCCTGATCCTGAATATGTTGTGCATTGTGCACGTACCTTTAAAAGGGAAAGGGTGAACAGCTGGACTCTATCTTAAAGGGCTCTTCCAACCAGGTGATTCTGAGAAAAAACCGAACTGCAAATTTGTTGAAATGTTACCTTAGAAATAAGTCGTTAAATTTTTCATTCTGCTTGGTTGTTTAGTATGTACACTTAAATATAATCTTTTAGTCCTTCTTTAAGTTCAGTTTTAGTTCAGCTAGAAATTATTGACAAACTTGAAGATAATTGCTGCCTACCATCAAGGTAATGTATTGTCGTTACCTCTTGAAGAAAAAGGGGGAGAGTATAGCAGGGTAATAGAAACTAAATACCAGGGTTTGGTCAACTTCTGAGTTTTCCAGTTTATTTGAATTTAATGGTAGGGCTTTATGAACACTTCTGAGGGCAGAGCTGGTGTGATCAGAGCTGGTGTGATCGTACGGGGCATTGACTGAAACAGGGTCGATGTAGCTGTAGTCGTCGGCATGTCTTTATGACAGTACGGGCTGCACTGACTAAGGGGCTGGTTGCTCTGGATCGTATGAAAGACACATCCAGGTGTCTTTGACGGCTAACTCTAGCAGATCTTTAGCAAGTGAAGCGAGACTAGGGCAGCCATGTAGCAGTGCATTCCTACCTAACATGTTTCTGCGTCATCTGGTGTCCAGAACTTCTATTTTAAGGTGAAATTAAAATTTGGGTTTCTGGGTTTCCACAGTATTGTTCACTTGCAGTTGTTCTTACATTATTTCCTTGTTCAAACGCAAAGGAGAGGGAACGGTAAAGGATGTGATGCTTAATTTTTCTTTTCTTATGGTAGTTTGATCCTATTTTAGTCTGTATCCTTGCTCTGATATAGCTGGTCTTCCTGGTGATAGTTACATACCAGTCTCATTTGAGAGCCCCTGCGCATCAGCAACACCTACGGAAATCACAGAACAGTAGGGGCTGGAAGGGACCTCTCGTGTGACCTAGTCCAACCCCTGCTAAAGCAGGTTCACTTGGGGCAGGTTGCCCAGGATCCCGTCCAGGTGGGTTTTGCAAGTCTCCAGAGAAGGAAGCTCCACAGCCTCTCTGGTTTGAAACCAGCTGGCAGCTAGAGCACCGGGCAGCCGCTCTGTTTAGCTGAAATCCTTGACAAAGGAGCTTGAACTCGCAGCTTTTCTGCCTGGGTTGCATTATTCATGATCCTTTCTCATTTATTAATACATAAGAGGCTTTCGTGGCAGAATCTGGATTTTTATCTGATTTTTGGCAGATTTCTTCTGCGAGAGGAACAAGCTAGAATCTATGATGGGATAAACTTTAAGCTGCTTGTAAATACATTTAAATACTCTGGGCTTAAATAATCTGAACTTTAAAAAATAGTCACGCTTTAGTTGTGTTGCTGGCAGTTTACACCAGAGAAGATAATGTTAACCTATTTTCTGTAGGTTTAATGCATGTTATAGGACTACCCCATCGTTTTAAGATTCAGTCGAATGAAGTAGTAGTAATCTGAGCTAATGTCTCTCTTCTGGTCTTAATTCTTCCAACTTGTTTCAGCCATTATGACTGAACACTGAAACGTGTTTTGTGAGTAAACAAAACCCACAAGTGGCCCTTGGAAGATTTAAGTATGTCTGGAATATTGTAACTTTGGAAATTTTACATATATATAAAATATATTAAATGTATAGAGCGTCAGTAAAAGTTAAGTAACTTCGAAATGACCCTCAGAGAGCTGTAACTGAAGGACTTAATTCTCGTTTATGTTATTGCTGTATTTTGGAGAAGGCCAAAAGCTGTGATGAGTTATTCCAGTGAACAGAATTCTTTCTGCAGGGGATGCCGTACTTACCTGCAGCTTTCTGGCAAAGATGAGCGTACTGCATCGAGCTGCTGTGGGAAGCACATGCTAGTTAGAAGATAAACTACCTTCATCCCGAATGTGGACAGAACCCCCTGGGCTTCTGCTGCCTCTGCTCTCTGCCTGTAGGTAACCCCAGCGCCCATTGAAGCATCCAGCAGGCTGTTCCAGCGCACTGACGTGGTGGGAAGTGTACCAGACAGAAACCTGGAAACGCTTTTCCGCTCTCTGAATAAGGTTATGTTCAACTGGAAATGAGTGCGTGGGCTTTAGAGCAGAGGACAGGAGTGTGCGTGGAGATGAAAGTGGGATTCTCTGAGCAGAAAACCATTGACTGAAAGCAAGTTGTTGTACGGAACTTCACTGTTAGTTTTCATTTCTTTGTATCGACATAATTGTGAAACATTTAAATGTTTTTTACGGCATGTTTTGTAAAAATGGAATTACAGAGAGATGAAGTGGTTATCATTGCATCACTGTTAGTTCAGACTTTTTTTAGAGAATCATTTTTAAGAGTTTGCTCTTAATTTTAGCTTTACCTTAGGGTACAGGATCAGTGATCAGACTTACCATGTACACTAACGAATCTGACAAAAGTTTGACCTAAGATGTACTTTCGGGGCAGTCAGGTGCTTCTAAAGCAATTTCTCAGCCTTCGTACCAAGTTGCTCGTACCATTTTTTTCTACACAATTTATTTTTTGCTGATGCGCATCATCTTTGCTATTTGGCTGTTACCCTCTGTCTCCCCAGGACTGTCCTCTCGTTCTGCACAGGTATACCTGTCCAGCTTTGTGCAGTATGCAGCGATAACCACTGGATTCATACCTCGAAATGTTTTACAGTTTGAACCTTTTTTTAGTCTCAGCCAGTTGGACTGTGGCTATAAACCTGAGCAAACTTAATACTTTGGATCGTGGATGTGCTTGCTGAGGTTTAGCCCTGGCAGGCAGCTCGGCCCCACACAGCTGCCTGCTCCCTGCAGTGGGATGGGCGAGAAAATCAGAAGGGTCAAAGTGCAGAAACTCCTGGGTTGAGGTGAAGGCCGTTTAACAGGTAAAGCACAAGCTGTCCACACTAACAAAGTGGAATGAAGAATTCATTCGCTGTTTCCCATCAGCGGGCAGGGGCTTGGCCGTCTCCAGGAAAGCAGAGCTCTGTCATGTGTGACTGCTGCTGGGAAGACAAACACCGTAACTCCACATGTCCACCCTTTGTCTTCCTTCTCCCTGCAGCTGTTACTGCTGAGCGTGACATCGTGCAGTATGGAATATCCCTTTGGTCACTTGGCATCAGCTGTCCCAGCTGTGTCCCCTCCCAGCTTCTTGTGCACCCCCAGCCTGGTCGCTGGTGGGGTGGGGTGAGGAGCAGGACAGACTTTGATGCTGTGTAAGCACTGCTTGGCTATAACCGAAACGTGGGTGTGTTATCAGTGTGGGTTTGGTCACAGATCCAAAACAGAGCCCCAAAGGAGCTCCTGTGAGGAAAACTAACTCCATCCCAGCCAAAACCGATACAGTGCTCTAGTGTCCTCTTCCAAAACACACTGATCTTGTCAAGATGCCACGGTCTTTGGGGACAGAAGGCAACTTCCCTTAGGGACGAAAGGGTTTGGTTAGGTCTTTGTAGTTTTCTTTGTGGAAGCACAAAGCACCCTGGAAACCTGTGGAGTCTACGTGAAAAGCCATTGAAAGCCGGTAGGTAGGATGAATTTATTCTTCATTTGTGTGGCATCCATACAATTAATCCGCAGGCTGCACTGAGATTCATGGGTTCAGATACCAGTATTTATACTGCTGAGGAAAAACATAATTCTAAAGGTTTGTTCTTTTTCACAAAAATGTCACCTTTGGGTTTCTTTTTCAATGCTGCTTACAAGTAGCAGTAGCTGTGTGTTACTTCAGTTTTACAACCAGCAACAGAATGATTTCCTTTAAGAGACAGCTACCATTGCACGTGTTGCAGATACTGGAACAAACTCTAAATATTGAGTAAAGATTGATTGCTGTTCCAGGAAGAGATTAAATTCAAAGTTGTGTCCTCACACTAATCTAAATTACATTGAAAATGGAAAGTTTTAAATCTCTCTCGAGTAAATGGTGCTCCAAGGTGAGTATCTGTGCATCCAGAATTGCCCTGTTTCTTTCTGAGCTGAATTCTGGAAGTGTTATCAGGCTGCAAAACAGTTTTGGGAGTTAGCTGTGTGTCTCGAAAATATACAGTGAATGTGTGAGACAGCTGTGAAACTCCTTACAGTCTCAGATGAGTCATGAACAATGTGGTTTACTCTGCAGCCTCACGTAGAATTCTTCAGGTGGACAGGGCTCTCTAGAAGGGGTCTTCTGGTTCAACCTCCTGCTCAAAGCAAGACCCATTCTGAAACTAGCTCCAGCTGCTCGGTGTCCTGCCCAGCTGAGTTCTAAATACCTGAGAGCTCTGGCAAGTCTCCTCTTTTTGACTGGCCGTGGGGGTTTTTGCTATCTAATTGGAGTTCTTTTTGCCACTCGTGGCTGCTGCCTCTTGTGAATTTGCTGGGCACCTCCTAGAAGAGTCTGGCTCCTCCCCTGGACCCTGTTAGCTAACAGAAGGTAGCGATAGGATCCCTCTCTGAAGGCTGAGGCGCTCTCCGTCTGTGCTTGTGTGTCCTATACCTCAGACTGCTGCTGCTCTGCTGGGCTTGCTCAGAGTGCCAGTGTCTGTCGTGTACTGGAAAGCCGAAATACAGAGCTCACCGCTCCGGTGTCGTGGTGCTGGAAGCTGTGTTTGTTCCCTGTATTCACCTCCTGGGTGCACTTGTGTTAATACAGCCTGGGACTTGGCTGGCCACCCTGGCCACAGGAACACACTGCTGAGTCCTGTCCGGCTTCTCCACCAGGACCCCCATGTGCAGCTGCTGCTGACCTGTGTGGCAGCGTGTCCAGTTGCATGGGCTTGTTCCAAACTAGAGACAGGTCTTTGCACTTGGCTTTGAATGTTCTGAGGGTCTTGTTTTACAGTTTTTCTCACCTGTTGAGGTCTATGCAAATGGCAACTTAATTCCTCAGTGCAACAACCACCGCTCTCAGTTGAGCATCATCCGTGGATTTACTGAGGACACCTTCCACTCTGTCCATTTGTTAACGAAGATGTTGTGTCAGGCCCAGTATCTGCTCCCGAGGGATGCGCTAGTAACTGGCAGCCTGTTGGAGCTGTACCATCGACTACAACCGAGTCTGGCAGTCTCATCAATTTGTCATCTGTTCTGTCGTTCAGCTGTCCAAGCTCTCTAATTTGGCAGTGAGTGTACTGAGAGATCATGTCACAAGCTTTGCGAAGGCCAAGGTAACATCCCGTGCTTTCCCATTCTCCATAGAGCTTGTCCTCTCATGGTATGGGACAATCAGGTTGGTAAGGCAGGACTCATCCTTGGGAAAGCCTCACCAGCAGTTCCAAGGCATTTCTTTTGCTTCGTGGCCTGAAGATAGCTTCCCAGGAGGGTTTGCTGTGTAACCTTTTCAAGGACTGAGGTTGGGCTGATTGGCCTATAGCATCACTGTACCATTTTGTCCTCCTGGAAGAGGGTTCTGATATTCGCGCTCTTCTAATTGTCAGGAGTCTGTCACGATCACCATGACTGTTGGCAGATGATAGTGGCGTTGACGTTGCCTTGAAATTTGCCAGCTCCGTTAGGCACCGTTGAATGCAGCCTGCCTTGTCACGTGGACGTGTGTGCTTGTCCGGTTTGAGGTCGACCCCGTTTGCTTTTCCTCCCCTTCCTTTCACAGGGACAGTGCTGCCAGCCTTGGCAGTTGTGTGAGTGGGCTGTGACGCGAAGACCAGCGCCAAGAAGGCATTGAGAACCTCAGCCCCTTCCATGTCCTTTGTCACTTGGTTCTCCGCCACACCCATCTTCTGGGTACAAAATGCAAACTCATTTTTGGATAGTAAAATCAAAACTATATTTAATGGGTTCGGAGGATTTTGAGTTAGTGCGGTTGAGGCTGCGTCCCGCCAGCAGTAGTGCAACAGTTGTGTGTGCTCAGGATGTGCTGCTTCGAATGCTCTTGACGTTAGTGGAATTCTCAAGGGTGGAATTGGAAAAAACCAAACCAATACAAGCCACCACCGAAAAACCAACCCTGTGTTTTATTAGTAGGCTTCTCTTTTAATTATCAGGATTTTTGTATTCTTTAGGGAATAAGAACCACAAACACTTAACAGATTCTGGAGAGTTTTGTGTAGAAGAGATGCTGCACTGACAGTTCCCTGTGATAGCTGTAAGACGGTAGAACCTATTGCCCTCAGGTTTTAACTGCAGTCAAGTTATAAGTTTCCTTGTTTATAAAGCCAAAAAGATCCCGAAACTGTGACCAGTTCATTTTGAATTTGTTTTTTTTTTAAACTGTAATGTAAATTTAGAATTATTACCACTGATTTTAAGGCTTTGGTACTTTATTCTGCTATTTTTATTACCGAACAGAATTTTAAGCGGGTCTAGAGATCTGGATAAAAAACGTATTCCGGCGCTGCATCAATACATTTCTACAAGATGTGTGATTTGTGAGATAAGTCAAACTGGATTTTTATAAACTGCTGTTTATGTAATAACCCTCCTTTTTATCCATGTGTGGGATGTTTTCTCCCGCTTGCTGAACATATTTATGCTTAAAGTATTCTTCTAAATAAAGGGTAGGAATAATACGCATTTTAATACTACAGCTTTGCAGTATGCTCACATTCAGCAGGCATCTGTTCCTACTCCTTTGGTTTTTTAAATTGTTTTTTTCAGGTAGTCTGAATGCTTCTTATGGTGCTGTTGAATTTCCAAATTCCATAGAACTTTAAAAAACAGGATTGGGAAGCAGCATGATAATCATCGTTTAGTTCTCTTAAAGATGGCACTTTGGGGTTTGTTTAGTCAAGCTGTAAGAACAAAACCGGGCAGTTTTGCCCTCTTACGGTGATTTTGCAGGTGTATGTGTGTGTTCGTGTCGTTCCAGTCCGCTGGAGGTGGTGGTGCAGCTACCCCTTGTTTTCAGGCTCGTGCCTCTGACGTTAGTGTGGTCCCTGTGAGGAAATCCCATTTCTGCACAAGGTGATGCCGTTTGTGTGTGACTATGACAGACACCGCTATTTCCACATACCACCCAACGCAAGGTTCCGCGTTGAGATCGCGCTCACAGCCGCCTGTTGCTAGTGGCTGGTGTGACTGAGGTGAAGGCGTCAGCCGGCTGGAGCGCAGGGACACCTCAACAGATGGGTGTGGAGAGATGTGTGCAAACCAACTGGTATTTGAAGGCTGCCGGTGGTTGGAGGAGATGCTGAAGTTGCCGGATGTCTCCTTCCCAGGCAGCAGAGAAAGTGGACAGGCTTTCCCAACAGGACCTCTCAGTTTGAAGGAAGAAATTCGGCTGAGTTATGCTCTGAGCCTTACTGTGCCCTTAGAATGCGGGCTGCCAAGGGGCCACTTCTGTTACTGACAGCTGGGTGTGGAAGATGTTTGTAAACGTGTTTTCCTGTTTTTTCTCATTGTTTGCTTTTCCCTGTCCTCTGATTTAACATCTCTTTATCTTCAGAGAAGGAAATTGCTGCTCTCCAAAACCAGGGGAAGCTGTGGGCTGTGTTGTGATTCTAAAGAGACCATTGGCAAAATATTTTAGAGAAATTCTAAAAATAAGCTTGGTCATTGTTTGTCCTTTCTTCTGGCTTCGTAAGGCCTTTGTAAACCCTTTTTGCTCCCACAGTTGCCTTGCTCCCGAGGAATTACACTGAGTTTTGTAAGGAAATCCTTGCTTGGCTCCCAGTTAGAAATAGGATTTTCTTGCTTCTCTGGATGGACAAGCTGGTGCTAATGGTGTGGTGGGTACCCGTGGTGTGTTACCACCCTCAGCATGGAACAGATGTTCGCGAGGGTGAAGAGCTAGTTTATTATTCTAGCTCAGCTGTGTGTGCACAACTTGGAGAACTGAAGTCTTGGAAGCCTTTGGTTATTTTTTCAGGTTCTGGAGGAGAGTGTGGTGTGGTGCTAAAAAGGTGCTTTATCCTTAAATGGTAATTTCTTCTTCCTTTTACCGTGCTTATTTCCTCTAAACTGCTTGGGTGCGGTGAGGACAAGCCCTGTGTGCTGCTTGCTCTTGGTTGCTGCAGGCAGCGCTTGGGCAGAGCCGGTGAGCAAGAGGCGAGTTCCCCCCAACGCTGAGCTGCTGCCGGGGCAGAGCAGGGCTGGGCGCGAGGTCTCTGGGTTGCAGTGCTTCAGCTGCCTCTTAGTGGGAGAAGATTAATTTTCAGAGACTTGTTAGTTCATCCTTTGCTTTGAGGAGGCCAAATGGTGTTCTTAAACCATCCTGTCAAATTTCCAGCATTAAAGCAGTGATTGTAGAGGAGTTAACGTACACAACTGGAAGTGGGCGCTTCAGTTTTTGATCTAGGAAACAGCTGAAGTATTTTTTTCTAAAAAAACTTCCAGAGAAAGTCTGCCATCTGGTATGGGAGATTTTAGTCCAGACTTAATCTGGCAGAAATTTGACCAATTAAAAATAGTTGTGCGATCTGAAATGTAAGGCAGGCTTCGCTGTCGGCAGTGCTGTGAGCAGTGCTGGTAACACGGCCAGCGGGGCGGTGGGACTTACGTTACACCGAGTTCTCCTTCGAACAGATGGATGTCGGAGCAGGTGAGGACAGGGTGATGAGGATGTACTCTGACTGCTTTAGCAACGTGTTCCGTTGAAGGTCGTGTTTGAAAGAGCAGCAGTTGTGTGGTAGCACTTCCCAGGGAACAGGGATCTCTCCAAACACCTTGAAAAGCAGATGAGCACATAGGGGAATGAGAAGAACCTCCAGCCCAATCCATTTGCCTTCATACTTGTGTCCAGTGACAGCCACGAGTAAACCGCTAGCTAGGCAGATAGGGAGCAGAATGACCTTTAGCTGAGGAGATGTCTATGATCCCTTTTCAGCAGCACGGAGGAATGTGCTGGAGAACAGCGTGACGTTCCCAGTTCCGTTCAGTGGCTGCTCCGAGTGGTCCGGAACTCCCCCTCCACCATTAAGTGGTGTAATTTCATGTGAAATACGTTTATACTTTTGATCCATGTAATATTCTGTCATGATCAGGAGCTGCAGAGTTTAATTATGTGCTTAACACCATAACGGTCTCTTGGTTTGGGGCTTCCTGCGGCTGGTTTTCCTCCAAGGTGAGAGAGAGGGAGTTGTTTCCTG
>NW_010418123.1:23212-23634 GCF_000710305.1 Buceros rhinoceros silvestris | reverse complement strand
TGACTCCTTGTTTTGGCCGTGATGCGTTTGTGCTCAGCACCGGTGCTTTCTCTTCTGAGCTGGGGAATTTCAGGGTTTTATTAAATGAAAGCTTTTTAATGCCTTCTCTTGTCATCCCTACTCTTTTTTTTTCACTGTGTATGTCAGATCCCGTATCTTTTCCCCTCTTGTATCTGCTGAATCCATGTAATTGCCTCTTGCTGAAGCCTCCTCTCACTGTTTCGTTCCTCCTCCTCATTAACTGTGTTCAGTCTTTGTCCATTCATCTCCCACTTTTTATTTTCACCCTTTTGAAAGGTTGTTGCTAACAGTGGGTTGTCTTTGAACCCCATGACAAATCCCTTGCACAGGAGCGGGATTAAACGGACAGCGGTGGCTGGGGGAAGGCGTGTGTTCCAGGTCAAAGTAAAGCGGTTAAGGGC
>NW_010418123.1:18484-23110 GCF_000710305.1 Buceros rhinoceros silvestris | reverse complement strand
AAGCTGTTCAGAGCCTGGCAAAGGCTCGGTGAGAGCTGGGGAAGCAAGAGCAGACGGTTTAAATGCTTAACTATATTTGTTTTAATTTGCCTTTGGGATGTTTGTTTTTCCAGGGTAGTTCTCCACAGCTGTGAAAGCTGGATTCATTAAAAATTAATAAGGGTTCTTATTAATTAATCACACGGAGATTTGGGGCTACACGAGTGCTCCAGAAGTTGAAGGCAGCCTGGTGCAGGGCTGTGGACGCCAGCCCACGGGTGGGAAGGGCACACACTCCGTCTCCTAAAGCTCTCCGAGGCTGAGGATGGGCAGGGGCTCAGTGCCGCTTGTGCTGCAGCGTGCGTCGCCCTCCATTGCGGTTGGTGGTTGGAGTTACTGATAGAGTTGTGGTCTAAATAAATGACTCTGAGGTACCTGCCGAGAGAAGTCCGGGGCGGTGGTGCTGGTGGTTTTGGTTTTGAGTCTTACACGGTGTAAAGCTGAACAAACATTTCTTCACATTCTTTGGATTGCACAGATACTTGGTAGCTTTTTTATTAATCTCGGGAGTTTTGTTGGTTTGGTAGGAATGGAATTTTAGGGCACGCTTTGTGGCCTAGAGGAAAGAAGAGATAAGATGTTGCTGTGATGATGGTTCTGGGCTACTCAATTCATTAAAATATGCGGGGGACTTACTGTATTAATAAATACTACAGAGTAATATTTGTGGGAGATGTAGCCCTAGGTAGGCTTGTTTCTAGAAACTGCTAAATTGTTGCTGTTTTCTTCTTAAGAAGCAATGGGAGAAATGTGGATCATTACTTTCAAAAGAAAAAATTGTTTAAAAAAAAAAAAGGTCCCTATTCACATAGTGAGAGCGAATTTATATTTTAGCTTTATTAAGGTGCGGTTGGCTTATGGCTTAGCTGGGTATCCAGGCTAATAAAGAATCAAACAAGACGCAGAACTTGTGTTCATAGAAACTGTCCTCTGAACGGTGGCGAAGAGACCTCACTGAATTCATGGTGCAATGTTTTACAAAACCTTCTTCTCTTCTTTCACAGGAAAGATGATAAAGATTACGCTTTAAAGCAAATAGAAGGTACTGGAATTTCTATGTCTGCATGCAGAGAAATAGCAGTAAGTAACAAGAGTTCTTTCTACTAGCACAAGAATGGCTTTGAGTGCATGCTGGGTGTCGTGTGCCGCGGCGTTCCGGTCCTGTGGGTGCTATGTTGTTATCCTTCAGGTACAAAACAAGAACAAATGCCATGGGAGATTTTGGGCACCTGCTAACGTTTGCTGTCTGTAAGTGACAGTGTTTTTAAGGTACAGTTTACTGCTGCCTCAGGGCAGATTGAAAACATGATTAGAGTCAGTGGCTTAAATTACCTATTTGACCTGACTTTTGTGTTAGTTCTTCAGTTGTTTTCCTGAAGAGATTAGTTCTGACTGGCTTATAATGATTAAAACATGTTAGCTTCTGGTTAAGTGAAGAGCTCAAACTCAGCTGTCGTTGTTGCCTTGGAGGCAGCAATATACTCATGAATACTATCAGGAATGTTTTCTGAGGTTATTCAGGTTTGTATTTGTAGATTCCGTATTGTTAGAAACCAATGAATAACGTGGTCCAGTTACAGTTTGTGCCAAGCTGGTGTTCTGAAGTTGAGCTGTGGTCTGTTCTGATGTTATACTGCTGCTCGGGTTTATTTTTCTTGAAGCGTTTCAACTGGAATTGCTTCCTGAAAGGCAGTGAAGGTAACTTAGGGGTGTGTGGGGGAAGTGAATCATTTATTTTCAGTACATATTTTTCAAGAGTGTAAAACGGTACCCACCCTAATGTAATTTTTATTGACTGAAGTGCACTAGTCCTGGAGCTGACTGAGGTGACAGAAGTGAAGCACAAAGGATATTCTTTGGGAGAAGCTCTTCCTGTCCAGCGGTGGAAGCTGAGCCTCCCTGATCCATAGACACCCCTCATAGTCCTGGACACCGCAGGCATCACTCTGAACTAAAGGAGCTAAAACCAGGGTCTTGGATTTGGTTATTTCAGCCACTTTGGCAGAAGTTTCCAAATGCGGTGACTCCTTCAGGCTGAGTGCTTTAGGGAAGGGTCAGCTACCTTGTCAGGGGGATTTGGGAGCATTTTTTGTTCGTCTTGGTGTTAGGGAAGTGTCTCTGCTGTGGCTATGACTCTAACTCAGTTTCTATGTATTAAAAGAGAATCACTCGCTTGGCTGGCAGTTGTGAGGGATTTGGCCTTACTGCATGGCTTGAGGAGCGCTGGGCAGTCATTCCTCTGGGGCTACAGGGTCCCCAGCAGTGATGGAAGAGGAGGAAGCAGCAGTGAGGCTTTCTCCTTGCGCTGAGCTGCTCCAGCATGCGCCCTTTGAAGACAACAGCAGTATACGGCTGGACCCACGTGGGACAGGGTTAGCGAAGGAAGGGTGGGAGGAACTGAAGGCACCAAAGATGCCAAGAAAGCAGGAGTCGAGAGCAAAGAGGGGAGTGGAGCCCAGGAACAGGCAAAGGGGTGGATGGAGTAACCTGTAGCAGCATTTCTTGCCTGGTTGCTGACTTTGCTTTCAAAGGTTATGCTTCTCAGCCTGCAGCTGCTGAAACTGTGGTTGAATTTTCCCGTAGTTCAATTAATAATTCACCTTGGACTTCTAGGGTTTGAATCTCTTTTCCTTGCTGTTTGTTTGATGTTGCTGTTTGGAGTGAACAGGAGAGTTCTTTCCCCAAAAATGTGTTTTCATTTTAATTCCATTAAATAGAATTTTCCCTCCCCTTCTATCAATTAATATTGGAAAAGGCAAAAAAGGACCTGCATATAGAGATGGGTCAAACTGAAGATAATAGCCACGCTGTTTATACTGATTATGTGAGCGTAATGTATATATGAAAATGCTGAGTTAATCAGCAGTGCCATACCCTAAAATGTTGTCTGTACATCTAATTAATAAAATTATTTGTTGTTGTACTTAAAGTCAAGGCTGAACGCCAGACTTTGTAACCGTGTATTCTGGACTACCCCAATTAGTGCATCCTATGAGCCTGGTGGTATTAAGAGGAGCTAGGATGACTTGGTTTGCATGGGAGGTATATCCATCTAATTTTTCTGGAGAGCTGAAGATTGTGTGTTTTATTCTGACTGTCTGGGGAGAGTGTGGTTTGATGCAAATCCCAGTGAAATTCACCCTTGTTTTTACAACCCTGCAATGGCTTTTGTCTTGTTTACGATGACTAACTTCAGTTCTGGACTCTTCAGCAACTTACGTGTTTAAAAAAGCCCATAGCTTACTCTGAGACATCTACTTGGTGCAGACAGCTGAGGCGAAGACCAATGTCAGAAAAATAAAATAGTGATCAAAATACATCAGTTACAGGTAAATGCTTGAGCTAGGTCAGAGACCCAGGTTGGAACGGCTGGCTCAGTTATGGGATGAGCTCAACCCGTACATAAAGGACTTCTTCAGTTCCCACACTTCGGAGGTACCGAAACATAAACCTAATGTTCAGGAACCTCCCTGGTCTCTTACTCTGAAACAACAGGGTTTACCTACAGCCGTTGAAGCAACCAGTTTAAGGGGTAGAATGGACACTTTTTGGCTAATCATGCTAATTGAATCAATATCTTTACTATTAAGATAGCTGCAGTGTTTCTTATCTTTCCCCTCGTCATCCACCGTGGTAAGCAGTTGCGAGTCCCGGTGCTTGCAGAGCCTTAACGTTTGGCTGCTCAGCTCGTTCTCTCCGGTGGCTGCAGTGCCTGGGACTCGGGGTGTCTCTTCCGTGATGTGCGCTCTCGTTTCTGAGGATATAAGGAGGCACTCAAAGCTCATCAGACCGAGAGGTGGTTTTGTATTAGGTGGGAGAGCATAGGGAGAGAATGACAAGATTTGTATAAAAAAATACAATACACATACAAGCTCAAGCACTCAGTTCTTCCTCTGGGGATTCAGTCACAAGGAAGCAGGTCGTTAAAGCCCGTCCACCCACCCAGAGCAGTGCAGCAAACGCGATTTCCCCGTTCAAAAGTCAGACTTCTGCAAGGCTGGATGTAGGAAGCTGTAGTAGTTAAGCAGGCTTCAAAGAGAGCTTCGGGATGTTGGGTTGGGCCGTTTCCTATAGAGGAGTCTGAGGTTTTAAAATAATTAAGTGACTTTCTGGCATTTTTCTTGTTGGTTAGCATTTTCATTAAGTTTTAGCAGGTTTGTAAGCCCTCCAGTACTTGTGTACACTTTGGCTAGTGAGATGTTGCTTGGGTTGTTGGTTTAGGGTTTTTTTTTTTTACCTTTTCTGCAGGACTTCCATGTAGCTTTTTTTTTTAGGGCCTGGTTTGGTTGTCAGAAATACTCTTGAAAAGCCTGTTTGTATGTAAAAGCACCAGGTAGTATCTTAATGTGATAGAATTAGGTTTTGACTCTGTTCCGAAGAGGAAGTTCTAGATACGGTAGTGGACACTCTGTGATGCAAATACTGAGAAAGCAGAGCTGGGGTGGACTTCGGCTGTCTCCTGTCTGTGTGGTGTCCTTCAAACAAGCCTTTACCAGTTAAAACAGCCCTGAGTCTGCCAGAGCTGAGCAGGAAGCTACAAAACAATAAGTAGCTGGCTTTTCTGATGGCTTCCACTCTGGAAGTCTG
>NW_010418123.1:10972-18363 GCF_000710305.1 Buceros rhinoceros silvestris | reverse complement strand
CATTCCTGGGATTGTGTCCTTTCCTCTTGTAACAACTGCAGGCTGTCCTCACCAGAGGTGGTGTCCTCTGTGTTGGATCTAGTGACAGTGTGGCTGTAGGATGAGCAAGTACATCTTCACCGAAGGGAGAAGAAACAGTTTTGTTAGTTTTCTGTGTGAGCAAACTGAGTTGAAGCCCCCTTTGGTCCCACCGTTGGTGGGAGGAACCTGCAGGGTTGATTTGGGTATAATGCAGACTTGTACCCTAATGCTCACGTGTCTGAGCGTTGGTGAAGAAGGGACAGTACTGATTTCAGTCTTGCAGGCAGGAGGCTCAGAGCCCAGCACAGCTTTCCTTCCAGCAGCAGCTCGGCTGGGTTTGCAGGGAGCAGGCACATGGTACCCAGCAGCGTGCGAGGAAGCAGAGAACTGGCTGTTTGAGTGCTGGAAAGGGAAAGCCTCTGCAGCAGTCGTGCTCACCCCTGCATCTGCTTTGTCACCCTGGGGGTGGAAGGTAGCAGAGAGGCAGAGGCAGAGGTACAGCATCATGCCTGTGCCCCTGGGTGGGTGAGGAAGAGGAAGGAGCTGCTGTGGACTAGTGGTCTTGGCCGAGCTGACGCCAGCACAGCAGCCTGCTGCAGGGGTGGATTGGTCCTCCTCACATGCTGCGCCTTTCATGTCCTGGGTGACAAGAACATGTCACTGCACGAGTATCAGGCTTCTCTGCCAGTGGAGGGGGATGGCAGGGCGTAGGCGCTCTTGCCGAGCTGGTCTGAGGCAGCGTGCAGCAGCAGCAGGAGGGACCCCAGGAGACGGAAGCTGAAACCGAAACCCAGCATTTGCTCTCATCCCCATCTTCCCCTGGTAAGGAACAAAAGACTGTCCCAGGGAGCTTGCCGAAAGAGGTCCCGTACCAGCTCTGCGATAAAGAGCCGTATTTGGGCGTGGGTTCATCAGGTGACGGGGGCTGTTACGTCCGGTCCGCATTGACAGTGAAAGCAGTTTCCCACAAGAGCAAACGCAGAAATCGTTTGGGTGAGAACAGTCCTCGTGTCAGAGGACAAGGAATGGTTTCTTGGCAATCTTCCTGTGTGATGAGAAGTGACAAGGTATTGGGGAAAACAAATGTTTGACTTGACCCTTGTTGGCAAGTCTAACGACTCTTAAATGCTTTAATTCAGTAGTAGTCTGGTATGGGAGAAGTTCGTGGGGACTGATAGTACTTTCTCAAGCTATGTGGCAGCACTACAAGCGGTATTTGTGAGAGATCCTCTGTAGAGGGAGGGTAGTATCTCTAGGTCTGTGGAAGCAGGGCAAAGATAGTGACCGAATGTTAGAAATTGGAATCCTTGGGAATCATCGTGTTTTCTGAACAGCAGAATTCGACCAAGCCTGGCGTGCAGTGTCTGTCTCATCTGGGTCCTTCGTCCACCTCCTTACTTTCAGAGAACCTTTAGTAATACCTCTTCTAATCCTCTGAGTGTGTTTGGGTGTCAGAGATGCCAATGAATACTGACTTGTATGTGTGATCACGTAAGGTTTATTTGTCTTGGAAATCACAGAAGTTAAAATCAGAAATATGTGGCTTTTTACCTTGACATTTTGTGTTGTCAGGCCTCTTTTTTGTAATGTTTAGGACTTTGTTTTATTCTTTTGTTTCTATTTTTAAAGATTTCACCTGGTTGTATGGCTGAAGATCTGGAGCTTCAAAAATGTATTGTCAGCTTCATAATAAATTCTGAGTGAGCAGTATTATAAATTTTTCTGTTACATTGCCTTGTAAGCTTTCATTTAAGCAGTCTTGAAGGGAAAACAGCATGTACTTTCAGCAGGTATTTTGTTCTTTAGTACCATGGAGTGTCTGACTCATGAGAATGTAAAAATGTAAAATTGTATTTACATTGACACAAACAGATCTTGAATCTGCAGGAGAGCAGCTAAGCCGTCTTGGGATTTAAGAACCTGTGTGGTGAAATTTGGATTTTAGTCTAAATAACCAGTTTAAAGTACTTGGGCAGAGCTCCAGTATTTGATAGGAAGCTACAAATAGTGACTGGAATTTTTAAAATTAGTTTACTTTACAGATACAGACTTGGGTGACACCTCTGGCGTCATCACCTCCTGCTCTTGCAGACAAGGAGAGTGCACCTTCAAACCACAAGTTAATCTTAAAAGGAAAAGAAAAATCTCTGAAAAATGTCATTCATATTAGTAATGACTAATATAGTAATGACTGTGGCAATGTTATGCAGACTTTAAGCCAAAATCATGACTGGTTCATACCCATTTGTACTTAAGGATAATATTGTCACTCAGTCAGAAGGGCTCTTCTACCCTGCTTTCGTTTGAGACACGTTTTCTCTGGCCTTGTGGCGGGCTGGAAGGGTTTGGGGCTGGCTGGCTGGTTCCCGTGGGCAGTAGGCTCTCCCTCCCCCTGGGGGTAGGCTGGGGCTTTATCTGCCCTATTGCAGTTGGGGTTAATCTTCCTGGGGTTGGCCAGATCTGCACATGGTGTTTCAGGTGTGTCTCATTGCAGCCTGTACTCACCTGTTGTAGCGGTAGGTCCATCGGTGTCCTTTGTCAGTCGTCTTCTGGTCTGACCATCACCTGCCTTTCTGCATCCACGGCAATCCGCTGCCTGTGCCAGTCCCTGTCTGCCCATGTGCCATCCAAAGGCCACGGCATAACTAGTAATACATGATCTGCTTGTTGCTGCAGTGCTCGGTGGGACTGATGTGAGCCTCTTCTGAAGCATGAGGTGATGATTAGATTTTGAATTTACACCATCAAACTAGCAAGGTGACACCGTGGTGATTTCCACTGAAGCGAATGTTTTGCTCGCTCTGGCAGTGGCTTTGAGCCTAGCCGCCTAGATGGCCCTCAGCTTTGGGAGAAACGTGTTACGTAGCACTCCCAGGAAGGCAGTGAGAGCAAGGACTTGCCTTTTCTAAAATAGCTGGTGTCCTGAGATAAGACATGAGAGAAGCTCGTTCTGGGTGAGGTCTCCTGGCCAGTGGCTCTAGCAAATCAGTCTCTGCTGGTTGTCGAAGTAAGCGGGGCAGTGTTGCTGCGCGAAGCAGCTTCCATCCCTGCAGACCACGTGGAGCAGCAGGCATCAGGAGTGGGGGTGCAGTGACGTTTGCAGTAGAGCTGGAGATCCTCGCTTAGGGCAAGAGTGCAGTCTTGGCTCATGACGAGTGTCCGGAGAGGCGGAGAGCTGTATGGAAAATGTAGGAATGTCACCAGAGAAAGGAGACTGTGTTCCTAGACTTGTGCTGAGTTCAGCTTGAACTTGAACGGTCGTCACTGGTAGTGTCCCTGTGCAAGAAAAGGTTCGCCTTCCTCATGTGGCAGGTTGCCAGGCTGCCTTAGTGCTGCTGTTGATTGTCTAGTTACCCCCTGTCTTACCCAGCTTTGTCCTTGTTTGTGAAGCAGTTGAACCATTTGATGCATTGTTAGGACGCTGTCCCTCAGCTGCCCCTGGCCGTGGAATGAGTATTTCTGTGTCTGAAGGGGCGGTGGGGGAACCTTTGTGTGAGACCAGGACTTGCGTGTCGGGATGCTATTTTCTTGCGGTGTCTCGAACACTACTTAGGAAAGTCAGGGCCAGAACCAGCCAGGGACAACAGGGCGTTGTGACACTCGAGTCAGACCGGGTGTATCAGCATCATCCTTGTTTGCTGACTTCTATCTTCTTGAAAGTCAGTTAGTTCTTCCTTCTTTATAAGGGGCATCCAGACCGACTAATTGAAGGGGAACCTTCCTGGTTGTAGAAGTGGATTTGACTCACCGTGAGCTATGCAGATGAAAAGGAAGGTCATTTCCTGAGAGCTAGGTGCATAGGTTTTGTCTGCTTTCTCTCTTTTACAGCACTGAACTAGGATAGACAGAAGCAATGAGATAGCCTTGGCCCATGGCCTCTGTCATTAGCAGGCACCATGCTGAGAGTCGGACCGTGTTTCTTGCAGTCTCTTTGCGGCCAGTGAGCTCTGTCAGCTGCTGGACACAAGTCAAGTCATCTGGTAGGAAAGGCATGTGGTAGATGAGCTAGAAAAGCCTTGTTCATGGAGACTGAGGTTACTGGAAACACTGTTTATGGCCCATGTGATGTGTTATCATCCGCATGAGCTCTCTCTGTCCTTCAGACAGTGTTTATGTTTGTTGCTCTGCATTACCGCTGTCCTGGAGCGTTTCAGCCTTTCCAAGACAGTGATTCAGGGATCATCTGTCACTACTGCAGCAATAATCTCCTTACTCTGATGGTTTTGCTGATGTATATTGGCCATCCTATTCACTGGGGAGCTTGTGGCTGTCTAGCTTGGTCCAAAGCCATCAGGTTTTTTAAGCAGAATATGTAGTTAGCAGCTATTCTGCATAAAAGGCAAACCCCTGACCCTCAGCCAGAGTGCTAAACTGAGCACACACAAATACGGCTGCTGTCAGTGACGGTAAGTGACAAAGGCCAGAACTCTTCAAACACTGGTGATGGGCCACAGGAGGAACCTCTCAGGTGTGTCCTCGAGGAGAATCAACCAGGCTTTGTAACTGGTGAGGAGGAAAGCAGATTGCTATGGATCTTACGGGACGAGACGGATTTTGTGGGGTAATTGAGAGGGCTGCTGGGACTCTGTAAACTTCTCTGGGATGTTTAGAGAAAGGATAAAAGGCAGGAAGGGGAGTGGTCATGGTGGATTGGGGAGGAAAAAGTATGAAAATATGGAGAGGGCATGGGGGACAGGTTTCATGCAAGCAGGCTGCAGTACCCTGTACTGGCCAAGCTCCATACATGGTCCCCCCAGAATTGCAAATAGGCATTTCCTGGTGTTCCCCATACTGATTTTATGCTTTATAGAAATTAAAGGCACTTATAGGATTCCACGCTTCTTGCAGATCCTGCCTTCAAATTCCTCTACATAATGCCTTTATCAATCTCGAGACGGATGTTTAACATGCTGGAACTACTGCCTTCTGCACTGATTTGTAACGTTGCGTTGTCTCCTCAACCCTCGGTCTCCCTATTTGACCTCACTGGAGATAAAAGCTCTGTGGCTATAGGTCCTCTTGCTCAAGGAGAGCCCTGAAGATGTTGGTCAGGGCGTTGCAATGGGAGGCTGTCTCAAATGAAGCAGAAAAGGAAATAAACACATGCAGATACCCACTCCCATTTTACTGTCTCGGTAGCAGCTGAAATGTGACAAAGGTATGAGTAGAAAGGAAGGAATTGTCTGGTTTCCTCTGTTATGTAATGGCAAAGTTCTATTTTATCGACAATAGATTCAATCTCAAATAAAATTTTATTTTTCTATTCTATATTCAAGTACCATTCAATATGCCCTTGACTTTTAAAAGACCCTAGCCATTCCTTTTATTAAAAATGTCTTAATTCCTTGCAGAATGAGCAGAAAGGTTTGGTTTCTCTCTTAGCAATTGTGCGAGTACCGTGTAGTGTAACATGACAAGTAGACCTCTGATAGTGATGCTGTCTGCATTCAGGTTTTGTGCTGTATCTTGGCCATTTTTTCCTTTTGGTGTGGTTAAAGCTATAGTTTCTAAAGCAGCTGAGCTGTCTTAATGGCTCACTGCTGCCGGAAGAGGTTCTTGCTCCTAGCTGTGTCCCTTCGCTAGTGCCAACTCGGCAGTTAGCACTGAGAGTCACTTAATCTCAAACGCAGCAGAAAATTACTGCCCTTTTGTGTCTGGGTTAGCTCCCTCTTGCACCGGGAGCTGTTTCACGGCTGCCTTCTAAGAGCACTGTCACTGGTGTGATATATGTTGGGGGAGGGAGTTGGACCTGCTTCTGTAGGTGGGTCACGGTGACCTTGTAGGTCGGCCAACTCCATTTACCAAGCAGATCCTTGTTGAGCTGATGGCGCTGACGTTGATGGGCTCTAAATGAGCCATCCCATCCCCTTCAGCCTTCAACGGCTGCAACCCCAGGGCAGGGTTTTCAAATCCCTGGGAGCCAGGAGAAAGTGGGGTACACCAAGCGGCTCTGTCCAAGAGGACAGCCTCCAGGAAGGGGCGGGTGCCACAGCTGGCTCTTTGCAGAGTCATCTTCATCCTGGCCAATGGTGAGGTTTATGTAGACCTCAACTTCAGGAAGTGAGTAGCAAGTGAATGCCCGAAGGGGACTGTAACCTGCCCTCAGCTTTGCTTCAAACTGATAACTGCTTCTTTCGTTAAAAGTTATGTGCAGTGTTCTGTGACTGGCAGATTTCAACGGGTATGGTAGAGTGTGTAGCAAAGACTGTCCAAGTATTAATCTTGCCAGGCCTTTCACAGCTCTGGACGTGTGGATATAACTGTCATGGACTTTCTTTATTTTGCAGTTGCTGCGGGAGCTCAAGCATCCAAACGTCATTTCTCTGCAAAAGGTGTTTCTTTCTCATGCTGACAGGAAAGTGTGGCTTCTCTTTGACTACGCTGAGCACGACCTCTGGGTAAGGTGAATTGTTTGTAGGTTCCAAGCTTTAGAGTTCCAGTTGTAGAAAAGAGACAGGGCCAGGGAAGGCGCATCACATTAAAACCAGTATGGCTTCTGACTCAGTGTGTGGTGGAAACATTGTCAGGACTAAAAGAGGAGCAGTGGAGAGTGTTGGGTAAGCACACTACACAGCTCATCTGTGACCACTCTAAGAAGATAAAATCTGCATTCAGCTCCCACTGAATAGTAGAAATCTAGTTAAATAAATGCAGATACAAACCTCCGTTCCAGCTCCAGTAGGATGCAGAAAAATGTATTTGGTTATGCAGATCCCTGTGAAAATTGACCAACTGATTGGCTGAATAGGACAGTTTGGAGTTTTGGTTACATTGCATGTCATCCCTGAATACGTGAAGTGAGAGCAGTGCCACACAGGAGAGTAACGGAAACTGCATTCCCATGTGTCAGTGGGAAGAGCTTTTTACTCGACTCATCTGCTGAAATTTCATATATTTGGGAGGAAGGCTGTTTATTCCTAATTGCAAGATACAGCTTTAAAATATAAACATGTTGGAGGCAAAGTAAACTTGTTTTAATATATATATACCCTTTTCCTCTGTTAACTTGAGATTTCTAAGATTTAGCATCTATTTGGAATACTTAAAAAATTATAGTGGCATTGTAATGAATCCAAAATACCATGCAACCTTGGCTTCCATGAAAAGAAGGTACGTGCGCGCCTCAAATCTGCCATACAGCTCGAGCATTGCTTTCAATGAACAAGTCTTGTAATCCTAACCGTGAAAGATATTAAGATCTGCATCAAACATCAAAAGGCTCAACAGAGGCGGTTCAGAATGAGGTGCAAGTGTTGATGTATGTGTTCATTTAAGACTTGCTCGGTGCTAACCATGAGTTGATTTCTCCTCTGCGTGTAGCTCAGATGGACAGCACAAACCAATGAAAGACTAATTTCTTTTTGAAAGAG